>NC_061100.1:86434823-86736594 GCF_015104395.2 Macrobrachium nipponense | reverse complement strand
CTGGAGCGCGCTCGGCGTCCACTGGAGCGCTCTCGGCGTCCACTGGAGCACGCTCGCTCCCACTGGCGCGCACGGAGCGCTTCTTGGCGTGCACTCGCGCGCGCCTGGAGTCCATCCGAGCGTCCCAGGCGTCCGCTCTCAAAAGCTTCCTGCTACTATGACTTCTTTTACGTATTTCTCGGTGGAAAGACGGACACGAGTTCAGGCGACGTTCGCCTTCTTACTTCTCACTGAAACGCATAACGAGAGAGAGAGAGGACGTGAAGCGTCCTCTTCTATAAAGCTTCTATTTAGAGGGCGCGAGTCCTTCCGAAAGCTCCAACCCCTGCACGGAGAGGACGCTTTGGAGGACGAGAAGCAAACTTTCAGGATTCGTGCACGCGCACGCACTTTGGCAGTCTGGGGATTTTCATCAGTAACTGCCGAAGGCACGCCAGATCGGTGGGGGTTCCTTGTAACCCTCCTTCGGCTTTCGACATGCTCCCTCCCCAGGTCCTGGGAGTCAAGCAGAGGTCCAGGCCTAGAGGCGAAACGAGGCCGATCTGACGCACCCTCCACTACACAAGGGGTATCACTGCACTTCTGCACTTCACTTTTACTCTCTAAAGCAAGCACTTTCGATTCTAAGTTACGAATCGAAAGAGTATAAGAGAAAGGGCAATTCCTCTACAGACACTGCTTAGGGCCCGAAGGCAATACTGCAGGGTATTGCCGGGTTAGGAGTAACAATTACAGAAGTAGCACTTCACAGCAATGAAGAAGAGCGAGCACCTCTCGTAGACATATTCATAGCCCGTAGGCCATACTACAGGGTTAGGCAAAATAAAGTCTACAGGAAGGTTAGCAGGTTCACTACCCTGACTTTTGTTACTGATTAATTGCGTACATACGAATCATACGTCTTCCTTACGGAATTAGACATGTTTACTGATTAATTGCGTACATACGAATCATACGTCTTCCTTACGGAATAGACAAAGTCTCACACTCCTTACATGACAAATCTCAACAAAGAAGGAAGACCCATACCCCTCGTACATACCAAGTGCGGATCTACCGAAGCTTTCGGTAGCCACACCCTATCTTTGCAGACAACCCCGTCTGAAACTAGCCTAACTAGATTCAGATATTTTAAGCAAAAATGAATCAAATTCAAATCAATTTAAGATAACGTATGCCTAGCCACAAATCCAAGTAAATAAATCAAAAGACAATTAGGATACTTAGGGCAATGAAGTTTCCAAAATCCTAAGACGGAGGTACTGAAAACAGGTGTTTTCAGCACCGGCGACAGAAAAATTATGAATAGAAAATGGGAATGGTTCCTGATACCCGCCTCCCAGCGGCGGGAATGGGTACTAACCACCTGGCCGACCACTGCGTGTGTCGGAAGTTTTTAAAATTCTGTCGGACTTCAGAAAATACAGCTATATATATATCTGACAGGTAAGTTTCATGAACAAAATGTTATTGTTATAATACAATTAAGTTTGTTCATACTTACCTGGCAGATATATATATAGCTGTATTCTCCGAAGTCCGACAGAATTTCAAAACTCGCGGCACACGCAGTGGGCGGCCAGGTGGTAGTACCCATTCCCGCCGCTGGGAGACGGATATCAGGAACCATTCCCATTTTCTATTCATATTTTCTCAGTGCCACTGTCTCCTGAGGGGAGGTGGGTGGGCACTTAATTATATATATCTGCCAGGTAAGTATGAACAAAATGATAGTGTCATGTTACAATAAAGTTTTATACATACTTACCTGACAGATATATACTTAGTTATAGACAACGTCGTCTCCGACAGAATTTCAAATTTCGCGGCACACGCTACCGGTAGGTCAGGTGATCTACCGCCCTGCCCTGGGTGGCAGGACTAGGAACCATTCCCGTTTTCTAATCAGAATTCTTCTCTTCCACCTGTCTCCTGCGGGGAGGCTGGGTGGGCCATTAATCGTATATATCTGTCAGGTAAGTATGTATACTTTAGTAACATGACAATATCATTTTTTACATTCAACTTCCCTGCCAGATATATACTTAGCTGATTAGCACGCATTGGTGGTGGGTAAGAGACACCTAACTACTGAAATAGACAGGTAAACAACATATGTTGTAGGTATTAATAAACCTTGGTTCCTACCTTATTAGGCTGAAGACTTCGCGGCTACTGCCTTGGAGTCTGCTTAGCCTCAAGAGCCTTAGCGAGATATTGATCTATGGCTAAGAGTTCTTGTGGGTCTGCCAATGGGGTCTTATCCACTTACTCGGCAGAGCCTAAAGGCCTTTGTCATTGGGTGCTATTCCACTAACATGACAATACACCTTGTTCAAGGAGCACAACACCGATCACCGATCACCTGATCCTAACATCCATGTTAGTTTCTAAGATTGCAAGGAGTTATCCCCGAACTCCTTACAACAACCAAAAACTCGAAACATAATTACACTTTCATTTATACAAAATATAAAAAAAAAAAATTTGTACTCCCCGACTAGCCATACATACCCTTGATCCCCTACCAGCAATGACACTATGCGCCGTGCGACATCCGTGAGCTTGCTAATAGAAAACCAAGCACATATCTGACAAGAGGGGTTTATGTACGATAAATCAAAATATTTAAGGATCAGTCTTTGCTCCAAGACCCAGCACTGTATCTGCTGATACAAATGGACCTAGAGAGAAGCACTTCTCATAGGTCACTCTCACATCCTTCAGATAATGAGATGCAAACACTGAATTGCACCTCCAACATGTAGTCTCAATGATATTTTTAAAGAGAACATATTCTTTTGGAACGCCAAGGACGTTGCTACTGCTCTCACCTCATGGGTCTTAACCTTTAGAAGACCGAAGGATTCCTCCGAGCAGTTCTTGTGAGCGTCCGTAATTACGCTTCTCACAAAGCAAAGAAAGCCAAGGCGTTTTTGGACATGAGTCTTTTGGGTTCTTCACAGCACACCAAAGACCTTGTTGACAAGCTCCCATCTGTCTCTTCCTCTCAAATAAATAAAAATTTAAGAGCTCTCACTGGACAGAGAGACCTCTCTGTCTCTCTGCCTACGAGGTTAGATAGACCTTTTTACTTCAAAGCTTCTGGGCCAAGGTTTTGACGGGTTTTTTTTTTCGTTCTTCGCCAGAAAACATTGTCTGGAACGAACAGATGGCAGCATCTCCTTTGAACCCCACTGTGGAATCTAGAGCGTGCAATTCGCTCGTCCTCTTGGCTGTAGCGAGAGACAACAGGGAATAAGCATTTCCTAGTGACGTCACGGAAGGAAGCCAGATGTAAAGGCTCGAATTTATCCGATGAAAGGAATTTCAGGACCACGTCCAGATTCCAACTAGGTGTTCTAGGAGTTGCTGCTTTTGAAGTTTCAAAGGATCTAATTAGATCGTGTAGATCTTTGTTGTCTGCAATATCTAGCCCTCTATTTCTAAATACTGAAGACAGCATGCTTCTGTATCCCTTTATTGTTGAGACAGATAGGTGAGATTCCTCTCTCAGAAAGAGGAGGAAATCGGCAATATTCACTATAGAGGTACTGGAGGAGGACAGCTTCTGACTCTTACACCACCTCCTAAAGACTTCCCACTTCGATTGGTATACTCTTCTCGTCGAAGCTCTGCGGGCTCTAGCGATAGAGCCCGCAGCTTGCGAGAAAAGCCCCTCGCTCTGACAAGTCTTTCGATAGTCGAAAGGCAGTCAGAGCGAGACCTGGGAGGTTGTGATGAACCTCTTGAAGTGGGGTTGTCTGAGTATATCTGGTCAGTTTGGAAGAGATCTGGGGAAGTCCACTATCCACTCCAGTACCTCCGTGAACCATTCCTGGGCTGGCCAAAATGGGGCTATTAGTGTCAACTTCGTGCTCTTTGAAGCTACGAACTTCCTGAGCACTTCCCCAGGATCTTGAACGGGGGGAAAGGCGTAGGCGTCCACACCCAACCAATCCAGGAGAAACGCGTCTATTGCGAAGGCTCTCGGATCTTCCACTAGAGAGCAAAAGATCTCTACTCTTTTGGAGAGGAACGTCGCAAACAGGTCTATGTGAGGTCTCCCCCACAGGGACCAAAGACTTCGACACACTTCTTCGTGTAGAGTCCATTCTGTGGGAAGGACCTGATTCCTCTGCGCTCAGTCTGTCCGCTCTCACATTCTTTATCCCTGTACAAATCTTGTGAGGAGAGTTATGCCTCTTTCTTCTGTCCAGGTTAACATGGTGTTTTGTTAACTGAAAGAGGGAGAAAGAGTGCGTGGCCTCCCTGCTTGCGTATGTAAGCCAGAGCCGTGGTGTTGTCCGAGTTTACCTGTATCACCCCGCCTCTGACTATCTCTTCGAAGAACTTTAAGGCTAGGTGTATGGCCACTAGTTCCTTGCAATTGATGTGCCAGGACACCTGTTTCCTTTGTCCAGTTGCCTGACCACCTCCCTTGCTCCTAGCGTCGCTCCCCATCCCGACTCCGAAGCGTCGGAATATAACACTTGGTCTGGGTTCTGCAGGGCAAGCGATACGCCTCGTTCTTTTGAAGAGGAAGGATCCACCACTTCAAGTGATCTTTTATCTCTTGTGGAAGCGAAGATGTCCGAGAGTTGTCCCGGTCTTCCAACTCCACACTTTCAGGAAAAACTGAAGAGGGCGAAGGTGAAGCCTCCCCAGAGAGAAGAACTTTTCTAGTGAGGACAGGGTCCCTAAACGGCTCAGATACCCTCCCTCGCTGAACTGTTCTTTCTCTCTAAGAAGCCTCGAGATTTTCGACAAACCTCGAGCGATTCTTTCTCGCGAAGGAAATACTCGAAAAACCCCGAGAATCCATCTGAATCCCCAGATAGACCAAGCTCTGGCTGGGGATCAGCTGCGAGTTCTCGAGGTTCACGAGTAATCCCAGCGATTCTATCATGTTTCTTGTTACTGATAAGTCCTCCAAGCACTGAATCTCCGACTTGGCCCTGATCAGCCAGTCGTCTAAGTAGAGGGAGATGTTTATTCCCTCTAGGTGAAGCCATCTTGCCACATTCGCCATCAGGTTGGTGAATACCTGCGGAGCTGTAGACAGACCGAAGCACAGAGCCCTGAATTGAAAAATCTTGTCTCCTATTACAAACCGAAGATATTTCTTTGACAAATGGTGAATGGGAACGTGGAAATACGCATCTTGCAAGTCCAGAGAGACCATCCAATCTCCTGGACGAAGAGCCGACATTACTGAAGCGGCCGTTTCCATGCGGAACTTCTTTTTCTGAACAAAGCGATTCAGAGCGCTTACGTCCAGTACTGGTCTCCACCCCCCGATGCCTTTGGTACTAGAAAAAGGCGATTGAAAATCCCGGGGAGTGTGGATCCTGCACAAGTTCGATGGCCTCCTTTTCCCACAATTGTTCCACCATTTGAAGGAGAGTCTTTCTCATTACAGGGTCTCTGTACCTCGCTGACTGTTCCCGAGGCGTAGATGTTAGGGGAGGGCTGTCCTCGAAGGGGATTACGTATCCTTTCTTTAGGACCGACACTGACCAAGGGTCGGCTCCCCTTTTTGCCCATACTCCCGCAAAGTTCAGGAGTCTGGCGCCCACTGGTGCTTGAAGGAGCAACAAGTCATTTGGTTTTCTTGAAAGGTCTAAAGGAAGACCTTCCTCTCTTGTCAGAGCTCTTCTTTCTGGCAGGGGACGAGCCGCTGCACCTCCACGAAGGGCTGCTGAGGAGGACGAGAGTCCTTCTTAATCGTCGACACTACTGGGCGTCCTTTCTTGGACGTTTGTACTAGTAGGTCCTGTGTCGCCTTCTCAGTTAGCGAGCGAGATATATCCTTCACTAACTGAGAAGGAAACAGATGATCTGACATAGGGGCGAACAATAAAGCAGTCCTCTGGCTCGGAGAAACCCCTTTTGATAATAGGGATCCATATACTGATCTCTTCTTCAGAAGACCAGCACCAAAAAGGGAAGCCACTTCTCCCGAACGCGTCCTGTACTGCCTTGTCCATGCAAGACAGGACGCTATGGAGAATCTCTGGGTTTTTAATTTTTAAGAAACTCCGGATCTTAGATTTGTTTGGCCAGAACTCCGAGTGACCAATCCAGAAAGTTGAACACCTCTAAAGTGACAAAAAGTCCCTTTAGAAAGTGGTTCAACTCCGAAGTGCTCCACGTTGATCTGACCGATCCTAAGGAGTGACATCTAGAGGCCTCCACTAAATTGGAAAAGTCCGCATCTGCCGAGGCAGGAAGAGAAAGGCCCATAGTCTCTCCTGTCCCATACCAAATACCTCTCTTTCCATGGAGTTTGGAAGGAGGCATGCAGAATACAGTCTTTTTCCCAACTCTTTCTTCTTGTCCATCCAGAATCTAAGAATGGGAGTGCCTTCTTCATCGAAATTGCAGGCTTCATTTTCAGAAAGGCCGAAGATTTTGCCGTAGCCGAGCTCGAAAAGAGAGAACGAGGAGAAGGAGGAGCCGCCGGACTAAGAGAGTCTCCAAACTCTTGTAGCAACAATGAGGCTAAGACCTTATAATTCGAGAGTCCTTCATTTGCAGGAGGTTCGTCATCAGACAAATCGTCTAAAACCTCGATCAGACGAAGGAGAAAGCTCTCGTTTGGAGGGAGAGTCCTTCCAAGACCTCCTACGATCTGAAGGAGAGGAGCTTCTATTTGGAGAAGAGTCATAAATTCCAGGAAAGAGTCTCCGACTCCTGCCTCCTGGCTCTTGACTCTTGCCTCCTGCCTCCTGGCTGCCTACTCCTCCTGCCTCGTGACTCCGGACTCCTGGCCTCTGGGAATCCGGACTCCTTGGCTCCTGCTGACTCCTGCCTCTTGACTCCTGACTCCTGACTCCTGACTCCTGCCTCCTGACTCCTGCCTCTTGACTCCTGACTCCTGACTCCTGACTCCTGACTCCTGACTCCTGCCTCCTGCCTCCTGACATCCTGACTCCTGACTCCTGACTCCTGACTTCCTGCCTCTTGCCTCCTGCCTCCATGCCTGGATGACTCCACACTCCTGGCTCTTGGCTCTTGCCTCCTGGTTGACTCCTCACTTCCTGGCTCTTGGCTCCTGCCTCCTGGGTGACTCCTCACTCCTGCTGGTGCCAAGACGTCTGATCGGTTCATCCACGTTCGTACAGGAAGCCTCACCTCGAGTAGGAACCATCGATCCTGGCGGCAGATACCTCCATACGTCTGGAGGATCTTTTGATCGGAAGGGGCGGAAGAGTCTTTCCTTCTAGGAGGCTCCTTTGAAAAGAACTCCTACAAAGACGAAATCTGTTCTTGCATAGCCATCATGAACTTTCTTCGTAACCTCCTCTTTATCCTCTTCGGGAGGAGGGGAAGGAGGAGGGGAGGAGTCCATAGCCTCCACCTCCTGACTTCCTTTTCACTCTGGTTGAAAGAATGGCTCTTCTTGCCTTCTTAACTCCCGAAGGAGACTCCTCAGGGAAGTTTTCTGGGCTCGAGTCAATCGTCGGAGCCTTCCAACTCCTCTTGAGTGGTCGAGATCGATCTGAATCCCTCCAATCACGTCTCGGAGATGAAGATCCCGACGACGAAAACACTCACACAGGACGCTTTTGCAATAGCGATCCTTGGCAGTCTGGGGTGTCACAGAAACCGCCGAAGGGACACCTGATCGGTGGGGATTCTCCACAACCTCCTTTCGGTTTTCGACATTCCTCCTCCTCCTGGGCATGTGAGCTTGGAAGAGGTCTAGACCTAGGAGCGTTGCGGAGCCGACCAGATTGCCCCCTCCACTACACTGGGGACACTCATATCACTGTCCACTGAAAATCACTAGCCTTACCTTGTATGGCAGCCATTTTGTTTTCCATCAACTTGAAGGCTGCTTTTAGATCCGCAAGTTCTTTCGCTGAATCTACAGGTTCTGCAATAGGAGAAGGGGCTGCAATGGAAGGAGAAGTAGCAATACTTACCCTTGGGGAAGATCCCAAGCTAGGAATTAGTTCAGATCTCGAACTACTTAAACTTCTATAAGAAGCCTTCCTCACTCTTTCTCTCTCTAACTTTTTCAAATAATTAGTTAGATTCTTCCATTCGTTCTCACTCAAATTCTCACATTCCTTGCAAGTATTAGTAAAAGAACATTCATACTCCCTGCAACCCTTGCATACAGTGTGAGGGTCTACCGAAGCTTTCGGCAACCTCACCTTACAGCCTACATTCACAACAACGTCTCACAACCATTCCAGAGTCAGGACATTTTTAAATGAAAAATCCAAAATCAAAGTCCACAAAACAGTCCACAAAAGCGTATGCCAATCCAACAATCCAGATACGTCACCAAAAGTCGGTCAAGAAGATCAATTGCCGGTGAAAAAGAAAAACCAATCGAGAGGAACCAACAACAATGTTGATGGCCCGGGCGACAGAAGAATTCTGATTAGAAAACGGGAATGGTTCCTAGTCCTGCCACCCAGGGCAGGGCGGTAGATCACCTGACCTACCGGTAGCGTGTGCCGCGAAATTTGAAATTCTGTCGGAGACGACGGAGTCTATAGCTAAGTATATATCTGGCAGGGAAGTTGAATGTATAAAACTTAATTGTATTATAACAATAACATTTTGTTCATGCAACTTACCTGACAGATATACATATAGCTGAATTCCACCTTCGGATGGTGGGAAGAGACAGAATAGGATTTGTAGGAAACTTAAATTAAGTAGATGATGTACACCTTGGTTCCTCACCTGTTAGCAAAGTAGACTCTGTGATTACTGTCACTTAAGCCTGCTTGTGCTTAATCAAAGTTGCCAGCCAGGTGGAGACCTGTAGTGCTGGTGCGCTCTGGATGCTCTGTCAACGGGGACGTGACCTCAACGTGACAAGAACATCGAGCCATACATGATGGGCAACGAAGCAACTGACCATCACCTGACCAACTATCCAAGACCCCCTGAACACTAAACTAAGAGATGGGAGGTCTTCACCAAAGACTCACCACAACCAAAAAACACAACAACTAAAAACTAACCTAAACCTAACTAAGGGATAGGGAGAGAGCTACCTTCAGCCCCCAAGACTGTGTCTGCAGAAACGTATGGCCCAAGAGAACAACAGCCCTCGTATATCGTTCTCACATCTCTCAAGTAGTGTGAGGCGAATACTGAGTTGCTCCTCCAAAAGGTGGCGTCAAGGATGTCCTTGATCGACATGTTCCTTTGGAAGGCAAGCGAGGTTGCGACAGCTCTGACCTTGTGAGCTTTCACTCGCAAGAGGCTCAAATCGGTCTTCTGGTAAGACGAATGAGCCTCTTTAATCACGTCCCTCAGAAAGAACGCCAAAGCATTCTTGGATAATGGTATATCGGGTCGTTTTACCGAACACCACAGATTATCTGAGGGACCTCGTACCTCCTTTGTCTTGTGAACATAAAACTTTAGGAGACCCTTGACAGGGCGACAGGGCTCTCTCTTCTTTCAGAAAGTTCAAAATTGGCCCACAAGGCTTGTCATACCCTTAATTTCAAAGCTCCTTGGCCAAGGGTTAGACGGGTTTTCATTTTTCGCTAAGAAAGTGGGACTCAAAGAGCAGACAGCATTGTCACCTTTGAAGCCCACCTGCTTACTAATGGCTTGAATTTCGCTAACTCTCTTCGCCGTCGCCAGAGCAGTTAGGAAAAGGGCCTTCTTCATCAAGTTCCTAAGAGACGCTGCATGGAGAGGCTCGAAAGGACTCGACATCAACAGTCTAAGAACTAAATCTAAGTTCCAAGAAGGAGGCCTCGCCTGAGGTATCTTGGTAGTCTGGTAGTCTCAAACGATCTCAAGAGATCGTGAAGATCTCTGTTGTCAGTAAGGTCTAGGCCTCTGTGTCGGAAGACTGCTGACAGCATACTCTTATATCCCTTGATGGTCGGGACTGCCAGCTTCTGCCACATTCCTTAAGAATAGCAGAAATCGGCTATCTGGCTCACAGAGGTAGTGGAAGAGGAAATTCCCTCCTTTCTACACCATGCCCTGAAGGAAGCCCGCTTCGACTGGTAAACAGCTCTCGAGGAAAGTCCTCCTTGCGTTTTTGGCGATCGCTTTCGCAGCTGCTTTAGAAAAACCTCCCCCTCTGGCCAACTTTTCGATAGTCTGAACGCAGTCAGACCCAGAGCGGAGAGGTTTCGGTGATATCTTGCGAAGTGGGGCTGTCTGAGTAGATCTTTCCTCCAGGGCAACGTCCTCGGAAAGTCTATGAGGAAGGACATTACCTCCGTGAACCATTCCTTCGCGGGCCACATCGGGGCGATCAGGGTCAACCTCGTCCCCTCCGATGCCGCGAACTTCCTTATGACTTCCCCCATGATATTGAATGGCGGGAAGGCATACAGGTCCAGGTTCGTCCAGTCCCAGAGCAGAGCGTCTATAGCGACTGCTCCTGGATCCAACACAGGGGAGCAATAAAGAGGCAACCTCTTCGTCCTCGACGTCGCAAATAGGTCGACTAAAGGACGTCCCCACAGTCTCCATAGTTCCCGACAGACGTCCTGGTGCAGCGTCCATTCCGTCGGCAGGATCTGATCCTGTCGGCTGAGAAGGTCTGCTCTGACGTTCTGGACTCCTGCGATAAATCTCGTCAGGATCCTGATTCACCTTGCATCTGCCCACAGCAGAATCTCCCTCGCTAAGTAAAACAGAGGACGGGAGTGTGTACCTCCCTGATTCTTTAGGTACGCAAGGGCCGTGGTGTTGTCCGAGTTGACTTGGACAACTTTTTCTCGCAACCTTTTGCTGGAAGAACTGTAGCGCCAGGAAAACCGCCGCTAGTTCCTTCACATTGATGTGGCCAGGACACCTGTTCCCCCCTCCATGCGCCTGACACTAAATTCTTCCCCTCCTAGTGTTGCTCCCCATCCCGACACGGAGGCATCGGAAAACAACACTAGGTCGGGGCTCAGAAGCTTTAGGGACAACCGCTCTCGAAACTTCCGAGGATCTAACCACCATCTTAGATGGTTTTTCACCTATTTGGTGATCATAAAGGTCGCATCCAGATCCTCTTTGACTCTCCATTCTTCTGCCAAGAAAAACTGGAGAGGCCTGAGGTGTAGTCTTCCCAGGGAAACAAACTTTTTCCAGCGAGGAAATGGTCCCCCAGCAGACTCATCCACTCCCTCGCCGAGCAAGCTTCCTTCCCCAGGAAGGCCGAAACTCTCTCTAAGCCTTGCAGCTGTCGTTCCTGGGACGGAAACGCTCGAAAAGCCACTGAATCATCTGGAATCCCCAGATACACGATGGACTGTGTTGGGGTCAGATGCGACTTTTCGAGGTTGACCAGAAGTCCCAGGGACCTCGCCAAGGCTAACGTGAAGTGAAGGTCCTTCAGACACCTCTCTTCTGACGATGCTCTGATAAGCCAATCGTCGAGATACAGGGACACTCTTATCCCTTGCAGAATGTAACCATCTCGCTACGTTCTTCATGGAGCATGGTAAATACCATCGGAGCCATGCTTAATCCGAAACAAAGGGCTCGGAATTGCCAAACTTTGTCCTTTAACACAAACCTAGAAACTTTCTTGAAAGAGGGTGGATAGGAACGTGAAAGTATGCGTCCTGTAGGTCCAAGGACACCCTCCACGGTCGCCCGGTCTCAAGGCTCCTAGAACCGACTGAGGCGTTTCCATCTTGAATTTTTTCTTTTCTATGAAAAGATTCAGCCTGCTTACGTCCAAGACTGGACGCCACCCCGACGACTGCTTTGGTACCAGGAAAAGCCTGTTGTAATATCCTGGTGACCCCAGGTCTAAGACCTGTTCCACCGCTCTTTTCTTGATCATTTGATCTAAAAGATCGAAAAGAATCTGACGTTTCTCCCCTTGATATGACAGGGAAAGATCTCTGGGAGTTGTGGATAGAGGAGGAGGGTAACCAAAAAGGGGATCTTGTACCCTGTTCCACTATCTTGAGGGACCACGCATCTGTATCTACTCTCTCTCCACGCCCCCTCAGCAAAGAACTTTAGCCTGGCTCCGACCGGCATCTGAAGGACTTGATTTTCATTTAGAGGATTTAGGCTTGAAGGAAGCTCTTCCTCTTGAAAGCCCTCTCCTCGAGGAGCAGCTCTCGAGGGAGGAGCGCCACGAAGGGTTTTAACCCTTCCTAGGTTGGTCGTCCAAAAAGACACGTAGTAGGGGACTGCGGGACGTCTTGAAGACTGGGCCAAGAGGTCCTGGGTAGCCCTTCAAATCTTTGGTTAGGCTCACTGCCAGGTCCTTTACCATAGCCTGGGGAAGAGATGGTTCGAAAGAGGCGCAAAGAGAAGTTCCGCTTTCTGCGTTGTAGAAACAGACCTAGCCGTAAAGTTGCAGAAAAGCGCTCTCTTCTTGAGAAAAGCAGTGCCGAAATGAGACACTAACTCTTCCGAACCATCCCTGACGGCCTTGTCCATGCAGGATAACACATTGGACAGCTCCCCCAGACTTAACGGAGTCAGGACTACCTAGATTGAAGATCCAGGACTCCCAAGCACCAGTTCGTTTTTAGAAAGTTAAAAGACCTCAAGAGTCCTTAACAGTCCTTTCATGTGATGATCAATCTCCGTTGGCGTCCATGAAATCTTAGCATCGTTTCTATAAAAGGGACCTCTTCTGAGCATCGACCAGACTATCAAAGTCCCCTTGGAAGCGACGGGATCTTAACTCCTACTCTCCTTTGGTCTCATACCAGATGCCGCCTTTCCCCACTGAGTCTTGAAGGAGGAGGGCGAAAGTCGACTTGCCCTGATCCTTCCGACGTTCCATCCAATCTTGCAATTTCTTAAACGCCCTCTTGGTGGACAAAGAATTTTCGTTTCCATTCCACAAAACTCCGGAACCTTGCAAGACTTAGATGACAAAAACTGAGAGGGTGGAGAGACTTGGGAGCTGCAGGCTGGAACTTCTCTCCAAAAGAAGAGCGTAACAATCGAACCAGCACTTTGTAATCTGCCACAGACGAAACCGAAGGCTGTTCCTCCTCAACTGAGTCCGCCGGACTACTAAGCTCTCCTTCCTCCCTAAGAGGCAAAGGAGATTGCACCTCTGAAGAGGGCGTGCGCCCAACGGGTCTAGCCTTCAACAAAGGCTTTCGAGGATTAAGTGTAGCAGCTTCTTCAAAGCGACCGACCTTCTGTCGATCCTTAGAGCTCGAAGAACGAAGAGCGTCTTGACCGCGCTGAGCGTCAAGAGAGGCTACTCTAACTCGCTCTAGAGGAGCGTCCTTACGCTTCCCGCTAAAGCGTCTAGCTTTCGCTTTCAAAGCGTCCTTCTGGGCGCTCTCGAAAGCCTTCTCAAAAGGCAAAGCGTCTAGCAAAACGTCCCGATGAGCGTCCTCAAAAGCGTCCTGCCGACATCCTCAAAAGCGTCCTCCAAGGCGTCCTGCCGAGCGTCCTCAAAGGCGTCCTGACGCGCGGGCTGATCAGGACGTCGAGAGGGAAGAAAAGCGTCCTGTCCACGAGACTTCCTACCAGTAGAACGAGAACGAGAAAGCTCCGAGGAGGAAGAAGGAACGGAGACAGGAGACGAACGAGGAGACGGAGAAGGGGACTGCCTCGTCCTCTTGACAGACAGTCTGGCGTCCTTCCTATGCTTAGGCTCGACTGCTGCTGGGCGAGTCTTCTGAGCCATTAAAGCTGACAATTGGTCTTGAAGAGACACAAGAATATTCTTCGTTAATGAAGAAACTAGAGGAGGTGATGGGCTGAACCTGCGAGAAGACGAGGTGGGCGAGGGGACGCCTCCCTTCTTCTCACAATGAAATGGTTTGTTGGTGGGTTTTGGTACCGCCTACTGCCTCTCCGAAGCGCGAGAGAAGCGCTTCTCGACGTCCTACCTCTCTTCTGTGGAGGAAACGCGTCATACGACGCAGGTGAAGACCGCAACGATAACGGAGAGAGAGGACGTGAAGCGTCCTCCCTCGGAAAAGTCCTTTTCAACGGACACGAGTCTCTCCGAGCGCTCCACCCCTTGCGCGGGGAGGGCGCCTCGGAGGACGAAAAACAGTCCTTAAGGATGCGAGCCTGTGCACGCTCCTTGGCAGCCTGGGAACTAACAACAGGTCCTGCCGAAGGGACGCCAGATTGGTGGGGAGCCCCCGTAACCCTCTTGCGGCTTTCGACATACCCACTCCCTGAGTCCTGGGAGTCCGATAGAGGTCTAGGCCTAGAGGCATTATGGGGCCGATCTGACGTCCCCTCCACAACACTAGGGGCACGATCACACACTTTACTTGAGCCGGTTTCTAAGGCCAACACTTTGGACTCTAGAGTGCGTAACGACTCTAGAATCAGAGAAAGGGCATTACCTTCTCCAGACACAGAATCAGGGCCCGCAGGCAACAACATGGGATTAGGTGAAGCAAATTCTACTGGTGTTAATACTGGTGAAATGTTACTTCCCTTACCTTTCGAAGAACCGCTATTGGAGGAAGCCCTCCTGATCCTATCGCGTTCCAATTTACGCCAATAGGACTCATACACCTTCCATCCATCATCGGTCAAACCTTTGCATTCATTGCACCGATCATCCAACAAACAAACATGCCCCCTACACCCCATACATACTGTGTGGGGATCTACCGATGATTTAGGTAGCCTCACCTTGCAATCACTCTTCACAAACTCTGAAACTCACTGAACTTGATCCAGACATCACGTTCACAGAAAAGCCAATCCAAAATCAAAAAACAGTCCACTATCGCGTATGCCAATCCAACAATCCAGAATCAATAACCAAAAGTCAATCCAGATACTTAGAACGAGTCAATCCAAAAATCCTAGGCGGAGGTCTGTAAACAGTTGTTTACCGACCGGCGACAGAAAAAATATGAATAGAAAATGGGAATGGTTCCTGATATCCGCCTCCCAGCGGCGGGAATGGGTACTACCACCTGGCCGCCCACTGCGTGTGCCGCGAGTTTTGAAATTCTGTCGGACTTCGGAGAATACAGCTATATATATATCTGTCAGGTAAGTTGCATGAACAAAACAAAGATTCATAATCTTGTAGGAAGAACTAATTATTATACCTTACACCCACACCAAAAGGATATAAATTCAAATACAAATGGGACATGATTCACCATTTGTATTACACTCTACCCTGAAATACCTACACTAAGAGTTGACATCACTAATGATGTACAGCAATTATTCGGTGATGTGCTGTACTAAAAGCTCAGCATAATAGTAATAAGATACAACACTTCCAACTGGTGAAGGAAGATTAAGTACATAATACTGTACATACTTGCATTTATAGAATTTGTGAGAATTACGCACAAACCATGAAAATGGACTACACTAACATCCTTACAGAAATATGGATGAAGCAAGAAAAGATATGAAAATATAAAGAGCATAAAATTAACTCTTTTTAAGAAACAGTCAAGTTGTTGTTTCCTTCAGAGACACAGGGAATGACTAGAGCAAAGTCACAAGTGGTTGCTTGCTTGAAGAATGCACAGGGAAGATGACTTGACTACCACTATCACCACCATAGGCTCTGCCCAGGGGATACCTGGCCGAGTGAGTTCTTCCTTTAGTGCATAGGGAGCTTTTAACTGCAGGATTAGGCACATATAAACTGATGGGATTGGGAAACAATTACAAGAGTAAAAAACTTAAAACTTTGTACCTTAAGAAGACGGGGCAAGAGTAACATCGAAGTAGCACTGGCATTATTTATACCAGTTGAACTGCAACTGTGCCAGAAATATCCTATAGCCCATTTGCAAATGCCACTTTAGTCATCAATCAGAAATATTCTGTAAATGGAATCGTAATGTTGATACGTACTTATTTTAATTGCACAGTAACTTAAACTTACAACTTTTATTTAATGTATGCTGTACTGATAGTAGTTCAAACACACCATGCATCTAAATACTATAATTGCAGTAAATTTAGTTAATGAAAAGTAAATAAAATTTTCTGAAAAATTTAGGAAAAAATTACCAATTTTTAATCAAGGAAAAAATTACCAATTTTTAATCAATTTGTATTTCTTATAGCTAAAAACTTAGGTCTTAACAACAGGATAATCATCTAGTGCCAGCTGGAAAACTGTTAAAACAATCAAAGATGGTAAAGCTAGGAATCTGTGGCATCTCGCAACTCTTGTGTATATGAGGTGGAAGCTGGTCATTGACCAGGCTTGGTACCCTTGGTACCTCATGATGCATCAGTCTTTCTCGCAACCCAGGATATGAGAGGGGCGGCTAGCTATGAAAAATAAAAACTGATTAAAAATATGATATTTTTATAATAAAATAAGATTTCACATATACTTATCAAACAATTATAAAGCTATAAGCCTTTTTACCTGCCAATCAAAAATGATGTTATTATGATATAACAAAGTTTCATGTATACTTACCTGGCAGGTATATATATAGCTATATTCTCTGTTCGCACTGGCAGAATTTTCAAAACTCGCGGCAACCGCTAGATCACTGGTAGTTCAGGTGATCGCCACCCCGCTCCCGTGGCGCTGGTGCTCGGAATCATTCCCATTTTCGTCAGATTTTTCTCTCTGAACCCTGTCTCCTGAGGGGAGGTGGGTGGGAATTTAATTATATATACCTGCCAGGTAAGTATACATGAAACTTTGTTATATCATAATAACATCATTTTCATGTATGACACTTACCTGGCAGGTATATATATAGCTGATTGACACATTTGGAGGTGGGTCAAAGACAGCAACATTGTAAGAGTTTTAAAAATTTAAAAATTTAAAATACTCTTAGATTCCTTACCTCGCTTAAGGTAGCTGAACTCAGCATTTCCTGGCCCTTCTTAGCCTGCTAAGCCTTTAGTAGCTTCCAACTAGGACGTGACCTATTAGTTGATGAAGCTAAATACAAGGGTCTGACAAACTGGACGGGACCAATTTGTTGACAGGAAACCCTAGCCCTCTCTTACCACGGGCCATTCAGCTAGGATAAGTTAGACCACCTGAACCACACACAACACTAACCTAACACACTACACTTCACAGACTGAAGAGGAAATCACCCTCTCAGACAACCGTAAAAAACAACACACTTCATTAAAATACCTAGCATGTTAGTAAGTTATGGGGTGGAAAATCCTTTGCCCAATACTGCTCCTGAGGATACATATGGACCCAACGTTTGACAATTGTCAAACGTTGTTTTGACGTTTCTAAGGTAATGACTTGCAAACACTGAATTAGTCCTCCAAAAACGTCGTTTCAATGATATCTTTGAGGGCCATATTCTTTTTAAAAAAGCCAACGAAGTAGCTACTGCTCTCACTTCGTGTGCCTTAACCTTAAGGATGCCGAAATTTTCTTCTTGGCATAACATATGAGATTCTTTAATTAGTTCCCTAAGGAAAAAGGCAATAGCATTTTTGGTCATTGCTCTGCTCTAGGGTCCTTCACAGAGCACCACAGTGATTCTGAAGTTCCTCTAATCTTACTGGTTTTATCCAAATAATAGCGCAATGCCCTTACTGGACAAGAACTATCTCTTGTTCCTGTCCTACTAGATCTGAAAGACCCATAATTTCAAATGACCTTGGCCATGGATGAGCTGGATTCTCGTTCTCCGGCTAAGAACCCCTCCTGAAAAAGAGCAAAAACAAAGCTTTGTCATGTTTCCAACCAATATGTTTGCTAATTGCTTGCAGCTCACTCACCCTTTTAGCTGTGGCCAATGCCACCAAAAAGATGGTCTTTTTTGTGATATCTCTCAACGAAGCTTGATCCATCGGTTCAAACTTACTAGTTCCTAAAAATTTCAGGACCACATCGAGATTCCAGGAAGGCGCTCTGTATTGGGGCTCCTTCCTTGTTGCAAAGGACCTTATGAGGTCTCTCAGATCTAGATTATTTGTAATATCTAGACCTCTATGTCTAAATACAGAAGCCAACATACTCCAATACCCTTTAATCGTCTGAGTTGACAATTTTATTTCCTTCTTTAAGTATAAAACGGAAGTCGGCAATTTGGGTCACAGAGGTACTGGATGAAGAAATCTTCCGACTCTTGCACCACTTGCGAAAGATTACCCCACTTCGCCTGGTACAACTTAATAGTAGAGGCTCTTCTAGCTCCGGCCACCCGCTCTGGCCGCCTCTCTAGAAAACCCCCTCGCTCTGACAAGTCTTTCGATAGTCTGAACGCAGTCAGACCCAGAGCGAGGGTGTTCTTGTGGTACCTGTTGAAGTGAGGCTGTTTGAGTAGATCTACTCTTGCTGGAAGTGTCCTTGGTACATCTATTGTCCATTCCAGTACTCTGTGAACCAATCTCGGGCGGCCAGTATGGAGCTATGAGAGTCATTCTTGTCCCTTGACTCTCCCTGAATTTCTTCAAAACCTTCCTAATATCTTGAACGGGGGAAAGGCGTAGACGTCTAGCCCCGTCCAATCTAGAAGAAAGGCGTCTACTGCGACTGCTTGACGGTCTGGGACTGGAGAGCAATACGTCGTCAATCTCTTCGTCATTGCTGTCGCAAACAAGTCTACCACTGGGCGACCCCATAATTTCCACAGCCTCTGGCATACTTCTAAATGAAGCGTCCATTCTGTTGATAGAAGTTGACCTTCCCTGCTCAACAGGTCCGCTCTCACATTCTTCTCCCTTGAATGAATCTGGTGAGAAGGGTTACGTTTTCCTTCTCTGCCCAAAGAAGGATCTCCTCCGCCAACTTGCAAAGAGAGATTGAATGTGTCCCTCCTTGTTTGCGGATGTACGCCAGTGCTGTGGTATTGTCCGCGTTGACTTGTACCACCTTGTTGCGAATCACCGCGTTGAACTCCTTCAAGGCCAAGAAAATCGCCATCAGTTCCTTCCTGTTTATATGCCAAGCCGTTTCCTCCTTGCTCCAACGACCTGAGACTTCTTGAAGTCCGAGAGTCGCTCCCCCAGCCTGCGTCCGAGGCGTCTGAGAACAATACATGGTCTGGGTTCTTTTGCTGGAGAGACGCTCCCTTTGCTAACTTCCCCGGAGTTAGCCACCACTTTAACTCCTCTTTGATCTTGCGAGGAATTCGAAACAGGAAGGAATCTGGTTGCGATTTTCTTGGCCAGACTTGGTTCAAAAATATTTGTAGGGGTCTCATGTGAAGCCTTCCTAGAGAAACGAAACCGTTCCAGGGACGAGAGTGTCCCCAGTAAGCTCATCCACTCTCGTGCTGAACATTGTTCTTTCTCTAGGAAAAAGGCTTGCACTTTCCGGATGCACAGATCTTGTCTGTTGGGAGACGGAAAAGCCCAAAAAGTCACTGAGGAGATCAGAATCCCCAAATAAACTAGCTCCTGACTGGGGTTCATATTCGACTTTTCTAAGTTCACCATCAACCCTAACTCTTTCGTTAATGTTAACGTCATTTCTAAGTCCTCCAGACATTGCTTTCTTGATTGGGCTCTTATGAGCCAATCGTCCAGGTATAGAGACACTCTTATTCCTAGAATGTGTAGCCCACTTCGCCACGCTCGCCATCACTCTTGTAAAAACTTGTGGGGCTGTGCACAGTCCAAAACAGAGGGCTTTGAACTGAAAAACCCTGTTCTGGATCACAAATCTCAGGTACTTCCGGTATCTTGCATGAATTGGGATATGAAAATATGCGTCTTGAAGGTCCAGGGTGACCATCCAGTCCCCTGGACGTACCGCTGCCAGTACTGAATCGGTCGTCTCCATCGTAAATTTTGTTTTCTCCACAAATAAATTGAGTTGACTTACGTCCAGTACTGGTCTCCATCCCCCCGAGGATTTTGCTACTAAAAACAGCCGGTTGTAAAATCCCGGAGATAAGTGATCCAGAACAGGTTCTATTGCTCCTTTCTTGAGCATAGAAAGAACTTGTTCTTGTAGTGCTTCTTGTTTCCCTGGATCGCTGTAGTGAGCTCCCAGCTCTCTTGGTGATGTCGCAAGAGGCGGTCTCTTTAGAAAAGGGATCTTGTAACCTTCTTTGGCCACCTTGACTACCCAAGGATCTGCTCCCTTTTCTTGCCAAATCTCCCAAAACTTCTGGAGTCTGGCACCTACTGATGTCTGAAGGACTTGCTGTTCATTGTTTAGTACTGGGTTTCGAACCCCTCTTGGACGGAGTTCTTCTTGCTCTGAAGGCCGGACGAGAAAAGGACTTGCCTCGAAAGGGCTGACTAGCTTGCCTTGATTCCTTAGGAGTCTTCTTAACTACCTTGTTGGGTAAAAATTTCCTTACCGAGGAAGTTAACAGATCCTGCGTCGCCTTCTGAGTTAGGGAAAGAAAGCGAAATATCCTTGATAATATCCGCAGGAAACAATTGCTCCTTCGAAAGTGGGGAAAAAGCAATTCGGATTTCTGGGCGTTAGAAACGCCCTTAGCAGCAAAAGAGCATAGGAGTGACCTTTTCTTTAAAACTCCTGCGGTGAAAAGAGATGCCAATTCATTCGCTCCATCCCTTAAGGCTTTGTCCATGCAGGACATAATACTGCTTGGGAGTTGAGAAGCCGTTGCTTCATTATCTTCCACTGTTCGTCCCAGAGCTCCCAAGGACCAATCCAGAAAATTAAAAACCTCGAAGGTCCGGAAAATCCCTTTCAAGAGATGATCTAATTCTGATGGAGACCACCACACTTTGGCCGAATTCAAGGCATGTCTGCGGGAACTGTCCACGATGTTGGAAAAATCCCCCTGGGAGGAGGCAGGCACTCCCAGGCCGAGATTTTCCCCTGTCGCATACCAAATTCCGGACTTCGATGCCAATTTGGCAGGAGGGAAAGAGAACACAGTCTTGCCCGCTTCCCTCTTTTCCTTCAACCACGTATCAATTCTTTGAAGGGCCTTCTTAGCCGTAATCGAAAACTTCTATTTCCTCTTCTGCCGAAGACACATCCTGTAAACCCAAGTCTTGCTGCAGAAAATCTTCTCCAACCTCGCGTGAAGAAACCTGCTCCTGCCGCCTGCGTCCTGCGTCCTACTGAGCTCCGAGGTTGCGTCCTGCGTCCTGTTCCGGAAGCTTGCGTCCTGCGTCCTGCTCCGAAAACTTGCGTCCTGCTTCCTGTTCTCTTAACTTGCGTCCTGCGTCCTGCTCCCGTAACTTGCGTCCTACCCGAGACTCCGAAGCCTGACGAGAAGGCGGCCAACCATCATGCGTCCTCTTAGACGACTTGACTGGGAGAGATGCGTCCTTACGCCTTGTAGGAGGAAGTTCCGATGTTCCCCACGATTTAACCAAATCGGCTAACCTTCCTTGCATCTCTTCAAGGAAGTTCCTAGTCTCTGCTTCCTGGCGTGAAGTCTGAGCAAGCGGAGAACAAAGACGAGACGGATCATCAACACGAGAAACTCGATCTTGAGTTCTACGATAAGGGGAAGATATCGGAGAGACTGCTCCGTATTCAGAAGGAGAGCTCCTATCCCGAGAACCGTCGTACACATGAGGTCTTGCGTCTTGTCTTGACTTAAAGGAGGATCTCCTCCTTTTAATCGGAACCAACTCTTCCTCATCACTAGAAGAGAAAATCTCGGGACTACTCCACCGTTCTTGCGGGTAACGCTCATCTTGAGAAGACGTAGGTCTATGCGTCCTCTTCAGAGGACGCGAAACTTCCGCATAACGTCCATACCTGCCTGACGCAGCACTATCTGTCGAGGAAAGACACTTCCCAGTGTCGCCTTTTCTATGGCGCACTGCTGCAGCCTGGGACGCAACAGGACTGCCTGAAGGGACGACTGATCGTAAGGGAACCCCTCTCGCCTCCCTTCGACTGTCGACATGCCTCCTTCTGGGTCTGGGAGCTTGGCAGAGGTCTAGGTCTAGGAGCACGAGTGAGACGATCAGCCGCCCCCTCCACTACACTGACACTTTCAATCGTACCCACTTGTCTGTAAGACGCTGAATCTGATCGCCCATTGACGCAAGGGCGGCAAACACTTTCACAATATTAGTATCCTCAGAAACAGCAGCGGGCGCAGGAGAGACCTGAGGAGGAAGGACTTAACAATTCTACTTGGGAAGAAGGGGGTGGGGGAGAAATAACAGAATTATTCAAGGCCTTACTAGAAGAACCTGACCTCTCACTCCGAGACACCGATCTTCTTACTCTATCCTTTTCAAGTCTCTCAACATATTTGGTGAAAGTCTTCCATTCTTTCTCATTTAAACTTTCACACTCATTACATCTATTGTCCCAAGTACACAAAACCTCTCTACACTTCTTACATAGTGTGTGAGGGTCTACCGAAGCTTTCGGTAGTCTCACCTTACACCCTTCTTTCATACACACTCGAAATACTATACCAGAATCAGACATTCTAATAATTTCCAATCGCGATTGCCAATCCAACTTTCCAATACGATACCCAATAAACCATCCAAGTACAGCGAAAGTCAGCTAACGAGTTTCGAATTCTAGCAGGGAACCAACAACGATGTTGCCGGTTCAGTGGCAGAAAAAAAATCTGACGAAAATGGGAATGATTCCGAGCACCAGCGCCACGGGAGCGGGGTGGCGATCACCTGAACTACCAGTGATCTAGCGGTTGCCGCGAGTTTTGAAAATTCTGCCAGTGCGAACAGAGAATATAGCTATATATATACCTGCCAGGTAAGTGTCATACATGAAAACACAAATTATCTGGCAGTGGCGGTGGCAGCACTGCCATTGTTAGTGTAAGTGATACAGGTCCTGCCCACTTTTGGGAATACCAGGTACTGCTGAGCGAACTACAGTGGACAACCCCATATTTGCGTTCTCCAGATTCGCGGACTCTCACAATTCGCGGATTTCTCTTGGGAACATTTCCCCAATTATTTGCGGAAAATTTGCCTATTCGCAGTATTTTTGTATAAGAAATATCCAGAAATTCCTGATTTTTTATCAACTTCATCATAAAATGCACTTTTTGTGATAAAACTATCAAAAAAAGCCAAGTAGAAACATTTTTAGTGGGATTTTCTTGAGTTTTAACTGACAAAATAAGGCCGTTTTCAGCATTTTTATAGGGGTTCTAACTACTCGCGGATTCTAAATATTCGCAGGGGGGTCTGGTACACATCCCCCACAAATATGGGGAGACCACTGTATTGTAAATTCGTTGAGCCACAACGTCCATCTGTGGGGAGGAGGAGGGCTCTGATTATGTAATTGTTTGGTAAGTATATGTGAAACCTTATTTTATTAGAAAAATATCATTTTCACATAAGTGACTTAACAAACAATAACAAAGCTGAGTTAACTTTCCAGGAAAGTGGGTAAATGGACAACTTATGATGAATACAACAATAATATGCTCACATTATATAATGTTTGCAGTACCTTACCTTGTGAGAGAGCAGCTGCAGGTGGATACTGCCTCTGGTCGGCGCTCTCCACCTGTAGGAGACGTGGCATTAATGGCTAGGATTGTTCCTACTAATGGTGGGATTTTGTAACCATGGAGGTTCACCAATGGTTAACAAAACTCAAAATTTTGCCCTTGCCCTCGGCAAAGACCAGACAACTAATCCACAGAACCATCACCTACACTAAAAATAATAATAAAATACAACCCTAACCATAAAAAACTGGAGGGTACTAAGGGCACAAACTTCCCAATGACTCTACAACCTTAAAAACACAAGGCAAGGAGATAGTAGAGGGGAAAGAGGTCCCCCCCCATGCTTCCTCTCCCAACACCATACCTGCTATAGACAACGGTCCCAACCTGTAACAATTTTCAAACACAGACTCTGTGTCCTTCAGGTAATGTGATGAAAAAACTTATTTCAACCTCCAGAACCTCGTTTGCAGGAATGGAGGATAGAGACATATTATGACCTAATGCTAGAGAAGTTGCCACTGTGCGAATTTCATGCGCCTTCACTTTCAGTGCATTAAGAGCTTCATCTTGAACTTGTGCATGAGCTTCCAAAATCAAGCTTCTCGGGAAAAATGAAATTGCATTCTTAGAGAGAGGACAGGAGGGGTCTCTCACCAAACCAGAGTCGATTTGAACCTCCTTTTCATGTCTCCATCCTATGTAAATAGTGTCTAATGGCTCTGACAGGACATAACGTACGTTCCTCCTCTTCTGTTCCCACTATGTTCGTTAGGTTCTTTATGACAAAAGAGTGAGGCCAAGGATTCAATGGATCCTCGTTCTTCACTAGGAAATCTTTAACGTAAGAACACACTGCGTTACTCTGAGAGAATGCGAACTCTTTACTAATAGCCTACATTTCACTTACTCTACCCGGTGTAGCTAAGGCGACTAAAAACTAAGTTTTCTTTGTTAGATCCCTCAGAGAGGATGAATTTAGAGGCTCAAACTGAGGACAGGAACCATTCTTTCCTGGGCCAAAACGGGGCCACGAGAGTCAAAGACACATTGCGATGCAACTGTAATTTGTTGATGACTTCTCTTATCATACCGAAGGGGGAAAAAGCATACACATCGAGGCCCGTCCAGTCCAGAAGCATCAGATCTGTTCTCCACGCTAGCGGGTCTGGAACTGGGCAACTGAAAATCGGAAGCCGATTGTTCCCCGAGGTGGTGAAGAGATCTACCACTGGTTTCCCCCATAATCTCCACAGATCTTGGCAAACCCTCTCGCTCAGAGTCCATTCCATCGAAAGGATCTGATTTGAGAGGCTCAGCTCGTCTGCCAAGAAGTTCATTCTTCCTTGAACAACCCTCAGAAAAAGAGTGATCTTGTTCTCATTTGCCCAGAGAAGAAGGTCTTCCACCACTCCATTGAGAGAGAGAGTGTGTCCCTCCTTGTTTTCGGACATACAATAAACCGTGGTACAATAACACTGTGGTGTTGTCTGCGTAAATTGCTACCTTTCTTCCAGCAACTAAAGGAGCGAACGCCTGTAAACCCAGAAGAATCGCTTCAACTCCTTCACATTAATGTGTATGGTCTTCTCTTGTTCCGTCCAAAAACCTGAGGCTCTCCTGTCTCCTAACAGAGCTCCCCATCCCCTGTCCAATGCGTCTGAGAGTAACTGTAGGTCAGGGTTCACCGTGACTAGGGAAAGTCCCTCCTGAAGTCTCTCCATCGATACCCCACCAACAAAGATCTGACTTGATCTCCTTCGTTAAAGGAAAAATGAATGAGTCTGGTTTTGTCTTCCAATTCCAATTAGCTTTTAAGAAGAATTGGAGAGACCCCATGTGGAGACGGCCTAAGGTTACGAAACTCTCCACTGATGCAAGGGTTCCGAGGATACTCATCCAGTCTAGAGCTGAGTATGACAGGCGAACTAGAAATTGTTGTACTGTTGTTATATACGACTATCCTCTTCGGGGAGAGAAAAGCCCGAAAAGCTAGGGTCCAGAACCATCCCTAAATAGGGAATCTTCTGAGTCAGAGACAATTGGGATTTCTTGAGATTTATTTTGATTCCCAATTGCTGAGTCAGATTTAACGTCTTTTCTGAGTCCTTCAAGCACACTGACGACTCGACTTGGATCTCAGGAGCCAGTCGTCCAGATGAAAGGCTGCATTGATCCCCATCAGGTGTAGCCATTTTCCAAGAGGAGTAGGAATACGGGTAAATACTTGGGGAAGTCTGAAGCAGAGGGCTCTAAATTGAAAAACTCTCCTTTTAAGACAAACCTCAGAAATCTCTTATAAACTTGATGAATGAATGGGGACATGAAAATATGCGTCCTTCATGTCGAGAGACACCATCCAGTCGCCCGGTTGGCATCACCAACCAACTAGTTTCCATTCAAAATTTTGTCTTCTGAACAAAGATTCAAGGCGCTTACGTCTAGTACTGGTCTCCAGTCCCCCGATACCTTAGGGACAACAAAACGTCTGTCTATTACCTCTTCTATGGCCTGCTTGCTGATAAGCGCTCCTACTTCCTTGACCAATGCCAAAGCTCTCCCTGATCCCTTTAAGTATGCTGTCAAACAGACAGGCACACTGGACATTGGAGGATCTTGAACAAACGGGATCGCATATCCTTCTTGAAGTAATTAAGACTACCCACAGCTCTGCTTTCCTCTCCGACTCCATTCCTCCCAGAAGTAGTGGAGTCTTGCTCCTAAAGGTGTGTGAAGGACCTCCTGATTACTTATCCGTCAACTTAAAGGGGGCTTCTTGGTGGACTTAACTGGTGCTTGCAAGTTAGTCCTTGGTCTGTTCTGCATTCTAGTTTTACCCCCTCGAAAAGGGTGCTTCTGAAGAGAAAATTTAGCTCCTGTAGCAGGAGGATCCTTCGGACATCTCGCTGACAGTCAAAAGGTCATTGTTAGATTCCCTCTCCAAATCTGACAATACCTATTGAACAGTCTCTTCTGGGAACAGGTGGGACCTAATAATGGGAGCAAACATCAACGCCGACTTCTGATTTGTCGTTACTCCTCAGGACGCAAACAAGCACCACAACTCCCTCTTTCCAAGTATTCCCATCGTAAACAGGACAGCTAGTTCACTCAACCGTCTCTCACAGGTTTGTCTGCACAGGACAAAGCATTAAGCCAGTCCGTAGAAAACTCCTCTTCCAGAGACTGACGCTCCTCTATTTTCCTGGCTAATGTTGTGATAGTCCAATCTAGAAAACTAAACACTTCAATCACGGAGACCAAATATCGGAGCTGGAAGGGAAGCGCTCCGGGCTGCTCCAATGACTACATCCTGGCAGTTCTTGACGCTTGGCGTCCTGCTCTACTGGATGTTGTCTTTTCAGGGGATTAGATTTCGAAGTCTGACGCCAGCCCCGTCTGGGTACTGCGTCGTCAGACGACGAAGAAAACACTTTAACCTCGCCTTTCCAATGGCGAGGGTGAGCGTCCTGGGATTCGTCAACAGGTACGCTCGAGGGGACGGCCGCTCAGGAGCTAAAACCTCTCGCCTCCCTTCGTCGGTCGACATTCCTTCTCACAGGGGTTGGTGAGCTTGGAAGCGGTCTAGGACTAGGAGCACGACAGGTCCAAGCGGGCGCACCCTCCACTGCACTTGCACTTTTTATATCACTAGCCACTTTCAGACCTCTCATATCAGACCACAATTTCTTCCTATCCTCTGCAAGGGATTCTACCCGTTGTCCAAGGGACAACGACTGTGAAAATGGCTGTCATCATGTCCTTTAATATTAGACTCTTACCTGTTTCCATAGTTGGATCTGGTACTGCTACTACAGACGAAGGATCAAAAGGTTCATTGAGGGATAGAGTACTGTCTATTCCTTGACTATCTTTGGAGGAGCGAGACATAGTACTCTTCGCTCTCCGTATTCTATCTTTCTCTAATTTTCGCACATAGCGGTAATACTCAATCCATTCAGTCTCAGGCAAGTCCACACATTCATTACACCTATCACCCAACTCACAAATTTTACCTCTACATTTGCTACAAATAGAATGAGGGTCTATCAAGGCTTTAGCAAGCCGAGTCTTGCAACCTCTCACACACATTCTCACACTCGATGCAGAGTCAGTCATGTTGGGAATTATCAAAAGAGAGATCAAACAAGCAAGGGTCAAAACCAACAATATCCAAATAAGTCAGGAAAAATCTAAATCAAGAATCCAAATCAAGCAAAAGCCAAAGCCAAAGTGTACTTCACCAAATCAACTGCAAAAAACACAGGCTAAGCGAGCGAAGTTCCAACGATGTCACCGATAGCGGCGGCAGGGAAGATCTGAGGAATAGTTGGAATGGTTCTACGTACTTGGGTAGAGGGCACACAGTTGGTGCACCTGATTACCCAATCGGCGATTGCCGCGAGTTTTGAAATTCTGCCGTGACGTCAGGGACGTAAGCTATATATATACGTAACTACCAGGTGAGTTAGATGTTTAAAATCTTTTCTCAGGGCTAGGGTAAACTGCCGACTTCTACCGCAGCGTGACCACCTTCCCGAAAATGTACTCTAACATGTCCTGTAACCCAGGATAGATAAGTCAAGAGCGAGCATCCGCTGAAGCAATACCTCAAGATTTCTACTTTCCTCTCGAAGTAAGTTTTTTCGGTAGCTCTAAGCCCATAAACCACGGCAAACTAGACTGTGACCGTTAACGTTTTGTAAAGAATTTTACCTCATGAACAAAAATTTAAAGTACATAATATTTTTTTGGCCGGCTGTAATTAACCTGTAATTTATCTTTGAAGTCTATCTTATGGTAAGGGGGACCGATGGGAATGCGGGGTTTTGGGTAGAGTAAGACACTTGGGAGAATTACGCCTTACAACTCTATCCTACAGTAAGGGGGATGATGGGAAAGTGGGGTTATGGGTGGGGTAAAACACTTGGGGGAAGGTTTTGCCATGTTACTGTGTTATTACCTCTTATTCATGACATTTGAAACATGAAATACAAGCTGAAATAAAGTGACAAATAAACCGATAACGGAGCCGTTACACTGCCAAATCCACCTATGTATTACTACTGCTATTACAACGTTGAATCATACTACGCATGCGCCACATTATAGGGGAGCTTTTGTTTCAGATTGCCTTCCTTGAAGGGGGGATACGGCCACCCCCCGGTCAGGTAACACGTTCTACTAGGTTAGGTTAAGTTAGGTTGGTTAGGTTAGTATCATAACCTATATGTTACACTTCTAAGATTACCTTTCTTCAAGGGGGGGTAGGGGGGCTGAGGCTCATGGTCAGGTAACACATTACCAACTTGTACCTGTGCCTTCCTTGCCCAGTACCCCACCCAGTCCTCCCCTTACCGGACAAATGGCTTCCTGGTGGTTACGTATCCCACACCCCCCTACCGGAATTCAGATATGGCGGTTTGTTTACATATCTTGGCCCTGAACCCAACTTCGAAGATTGTTCAGTCGAAGTAGACTATGGCAGTTGACATTTTTCTATATTATTTTACTTACTTTACAAGAGTTTAAGGTAATATTTTGCCGGTCGACTATAACTAATCTGTTATTTACCTCTGAACTCTGTACATTGGTACATCACACCCCTTATACCATCATGTAGTCTTCAAAGGTAAACTAAGGTTTAATTACAGTCAGCCAAATAAATATTACTTTTAAATTCTTGTTCAGTAAGTGAAATAACATAAAAAAACGTCAACTGCCATAGTCTACTTTACTGTGGAATAATCTTCTTCTTCTTCTTCCCAGCTGGTTCCCATTTTTATATGGGATCGCTGTTTCGGATGAGCCGTTTCCATCTATTTCTATCCTGTGCTTCTGCCTCATCAATTTCCTTCTCATATAAATCTCCTCTCACACAGTCCTTCCACCTCATTCTTGGTCTTCCTCCTCTTCTTCTTCCTAGAGCCTCCATCCCCATAGTATGTCTCCCAGCGTGGTCCTCATCTCTCCTCAATAGGTGTCCATACCATCTCAGCCTCCCCTCCTGCACCCCAGACATCCACCTCAGCATTCTCATTTCTGCCACATCCATCTTCTGCTCTGTTTTTCTCATGCTTGCTGTTTCCGTACCATACAGCATTGCTGTTCTTACCACCGTCTTGTGACATTTTCCTTGTAACCTAAGCAGTACTATTTTGTCACAAAAAACTCTAGAGGCCACTCTCCAGTTGTTCCAGCCTGCCTGTACCCAATGTTTTACGTCTTCTTCCATACTTCCTCCAGCGTTAACTAAAGATTCCAAATACTTAAAACTTATCAACTCTCTTTATTTGTTCTCCACCAAGCTGAATACTTTCTCTATCATCCCCCTCAGTGGTGGTACACATATATTCTGTCTTAGATCTACTTATTCTCATTCCTCTGTCCTCCAGTACTTGTCTCCATCTTTCCAATTTCATTTCCAGATCTTCCCTGCTCTCTGTGCACAGAACAATATCATCCGCATACAATATGTTCCATGGTACTACCTCCCTTACTTCCTCTTATAACGTCCATCACTATGTCGAAGATAAATGGGCTCAGAGCCGACCCCTGGTGTGTTCCTACTCTCACCTCAAAACTCTCTGTCTCCCCAACACTGCTCCTCACTCTGGTAAATACATTCCGGTACATCGCTTGTATCAATCGCATGTACTTCCCTGGCACCATCTTCTCCCTCAGACTCCTCCATACCTCTTGTCTCGGGACTCGGTCATAAGCCTTTTCAAGGTCAATGAATACCATATGTAGGTCCCTTTGCCTTTCCCTGAATTTCTCCATTAGCTGCCTCAGACAAAATATACCATCTGTTGTTCCCCTTCCCTTCATAAATACCATCTGCTCTTTACCTATTTGTACTTCTTCTCTCAGTCACATCTATCATCATTTCCAGTATCTTCAAAGTGTGGGACATCAATTTAATGCCTACCACACTCTTGGACATCGCCTTTCCCTTTGAAAATTGGGATCAATATACTCCCATGCCACTCATTTGGTATCTTTTCCTGTTCAAGGATCTTTATCATAAGATCGTACAGTATATCCACTCCTTCATCTCCTAATGCTTTCCATGCCTCCACAGGAATCATGTCTGGTCCGGTTGCCTTCCCATTCTTCATCTTCTTCAGTGCATTTAGTACCTCTTGCCAAGAAAACCTCATTACCATGCCAATGTTCACTTGACCATCCTCTCTTATTAGTCTATCATTTTCTTCATTCAACAACTGTTTGCAATATTCTTTCCATCTCTTCTCAATGTCTTCCTCCTTTCTAAGTACTACACTATCTTGATCTTTTACTTGTTTGATATGCATAATATCTTTGGTGTTCTTATTTCTAGTCTTTGATAGCTTGATCATCTTCTTTAATCCTTCCTTTGTCCTCAGCTCATTATACACATCATTATACAACTTTGCTTTAGCTTGGGCTACCACCTTTTTCACCACTTTGTTTTTCTCTCTGTCTTCCACTGACTGTGACTCATCCCATCTTTTCTTTGCCTCCTTCTTATCTTTTACTACTTTCTCAATGTCTTCATCCCACCACCAACTCTATTTTTCTTCCCATATGATACCAGATGTCTCTCCTAGCAGCTCCTTTCCATGCCTTCTTATTACTGCTGCATTTCATGTCCACCATTCTTGAACATCTTCAATCCCTATATCAATATCCTCCAAAACCCTCCTCTTAAACTCTCTCTTCTTATCCCCTTCCTTCTCTAATTTGTACCATTTAATTTTCCTTATCCCTTTAGCTTTGGTTTTTCTTTCCCTTTTTAACTTCAAATCCATACATAGCAGTGGGTGTTGGGGGGCTACATGGTCGCCTGGAATAACTTTGGCGTTCTTGACCTCCACTAGCTTTGTCCTTTTATACAGGAAGTAGTCTATCTGGGAGCATCTTCCTCCACTCCTATATGTTATTAGGTGTTCCCTTTTCTTCTTAAAGAATGTGTTAACTATTGCCATGTCGAATGACAGCAAAGTCCACTACACTCTCTCCTTCTGAGTTTCTCTCCCCAATTCCAGGGCCCCCATGCACCCAACCAATCGCCTCATTTTCACTTCCGACATGGCCATTCAAATCTGCCCCCACTATCACCCTCTCATGTTCTTCCAGTTCTTACATTATTCCATTCATGTCTCTCCAGAAATTTCCCTTCTCTTCTTCTGTGCAACCAACTTGTGGTGCATATGCACTTATAATATTCAGAATCTCTCCTCCATAACATATCTTCAATTTGATGATACGGTCATTCTTTTTATGCACTTCTATCACTGTATTCTTCAGTTCACTAGACAGTACTATGCCAACTCCATTTCTACCCTTTTTTTTTGCTTCACTATAGTACAGCTTATATCCATCACCCAACTCTTTAGCTTTATTTCCTTTCCATCATGTTTCTTGCACACACATAATATCTACTTTCTTTTCTCTCATCAAGTCAGCCAATTCTCTACCCCTCCCAGCCATGGACCCAATATTAAGCTGACATACTCTAAACCCAATGTGAGCTCGCTTCTTTAGCTGCACCCGCTCCTGATGCCTACTTTACTGCAGAATGCAGGCTTAGAATTACCGTTTTTTTTCGCTCAAGTCACAAATTAAGGCCATAATTTCAGATTTTTCAGGAAGGTGGTTGTGCTATGGTAGAGGCCAGCCATTCAGTATTTTACCCTACCAAATACAGGCGGCCCTCGGTTAGCGGCAGGGGTTCCGTTCCTGGCCACCGACGCCAAGCGATTTTCGACGCTGAGCGATTTTAAAGCCTACGGCCGCCGCACACCTTCTTTCGAAACTCTAGACCAGTCAAAGGCGCCGTAATCCCACAACGGCGCAATAAGTAAATTATTATATTTATGCAGTATAGTACTATAGAATTTACTGTACAGTACATGTGGGTGTCTAGAGTATGTAAAGATATAATAAAGTTTATACAGTGTACAGGTATCTGTAGTGTTCAGGTTACGATCATTAGTCTTGATAGTTCGATTTTATGAGAGCTCAAATTACAATGGCCTAACTTTATCCATCTTCTAGTTACATAAGTTCAATAACAGCAAAAGAGAATGGTGAAAGTATGGTTTTAACGTAATACTCGTTGCGTGAACGTGTACAACCATGAACAAACCCGAACGAGAAACGACTTTCTTTTTTTTTTCTAAGTACAACCGAACTGGATAACATCTGTTTGGCTTGTATTTCGATCATCGTACTACAATGCAACATTACCGTATTTGTTATAAATGGCGTTATGTATAGAATAGAACTGAGATATCTTAATGTAATAACTTTATTCGCTATAGATCAGAGATCAATATAGATTAAAGATCAATCGGGAAATATACCGTTAAATTTAAAACCTAATTATGACTGAAGCTGAGAAAACTGTTCAAGCTGCTAATGACTATTATCGTACATCGGCAACAAGGATAAAAACTGCAGTAAACGTCTGCCATCACACACCAATATAGATAAAATTGGGATAAAATAATTTTAATCAAAACTACTGTGCTTGAAAGAACACATTTTACTGTTGGTTTCACGCCGATATAAGATAAATAACGTAAAGTTCGTATTACGATGATATAAAGGATTACGTATTGCGAACGGAATCACGTAATTTGTTACGCAATAAACATGCCGCCAACGTAATCTGTTAACGAAAAAATAGTAGTTCACATTCACAACGAGACATATTCAATAAATATTTCCACCTAAAAACACGCTGTATAAGGAAAAATAACTTTGTCTCATATAAGTCAAGTATCTAGATATTCGTTTATGCTAACTAGAAGCAAGAGCATTCGCTCAGAATTGCGTTATGGTGAAACAGACTCGTATTCATCAGCTGATTTCAAACCACAACATTGGCCGCTCCGCGGAATACGGGCTAAGTTTGCCGTAGTATTTTAAAATACAATAATATGAGAATACATACAATATTCTTGGATACAGTGAAATAATGTATAACTTTTTAAAGGATTTATGGAAAAGATGCATAATTAATAAAATAACACAATGCATTTTTCGGAACTGGCGGACAAGAACGAACATGAAAAAACCATCCCCTGACAACGTGGAGCGTAGTTACAAAGGCTGCCTTTAATTTGTATCTTATTTCTGTACAAAAATGAAAATACCTTTACGCAATATATTTTCATACACATTTTAAACATAAAAGCATAAACATTTGAAAAATCGACACATCGATCGCTAAATTTGCACACTTTTCTCTCTCTCTCTCTCTCTCTCTCTCTCTCTCTCTCTCTCTCTCTCTCTCTCTCTCTCTCTCTCTCTTTAACTCGATATTTTTGGAAGAGCGGCAGACGGCGGCAAAAAAAGTGCAAATTAGCGATCGATGTGTCGATTTTATAAATGTTTATGCTTTTATGTTTAAAATGTGTATGAAAATGTATTACGAATAGGGTATTTTTTATTTCTGTGCAGAAATATGATAAAAAGGCAGCTTTTGAAACTCCCCTTCAAGTTATCGAGTACGATGTGTTTTTCAAGTTCGTTCTTGTATGCCGCGGCGGCATACAAGAACGAATTTGAAAAACACATCGTAGTCGATAACTTGAAGGGGAGTTTCAAAAGCTGCCTTTTTATCATATTTCTGCACAGAAATAAAAATACCCTATTCGTAATACATTTTCATACACATTTTAACATAAAAGCATAAACATTTATAAAAATCGACACATCGATCGCTAATTTGCACTTTTTTTAAATCGATATTTTCGGAAGAGCGGCAGGCGGCGGCTTACAAGAAAGAACATGAAAAAACATCGTATTTGCTATCGTGAAGGGCAGTTTCAAAAGCTGCCTTTGTATCATATTTCTGTACAGAAATAAAAATGCCTTTCACGTAATACATTTTCACACACATTTTAAACAAAAGCATGAACCATTATGAATCGACACATCCATAGCTAAATTTGCACTTATGTAACTCGATATTTTCGGCATAGAACAGCGTCAGAGGCATATTTTATTTTACCCTAATACCTACGTAATATCTCTATAAATTTTTTAATATAATTTGCATAACCTTTATGGTCTGAACGGCATTTCTACATATGTATGAACTCGTTAGACAAACGGCGCTAGCGGCGCTGTTAACTGAAATTTGTGCCGTAAAGATACCTTTAAAATGCCTTATTTTTTAATGAATATTTTTGACGACCGCCGTAAAACCGATTCGCCGTTGAGTGATTGCGCCGTTAACCGCGGGCCGCCTGTAAATAAGGTTCACATTCCACCATGGTACTGTAAACATAACCTTCCCAAGGTGGCTAAAAGTATGATAAAGCACATATCTTGGGCCTACCTTGTAAGACTTTTCACCCGCATAAATATGCCTTGCCTACCATATGGTATCTTTTATGATGACATGTCATTTAACCTTGGCCTACATTTCCTAATTTAGACGATAGTATTTAAATTAAATACATTAGGACTTTTAATGACTAATAACAGTAGTATTAGGTAAAACTATATAACAGCTCTGCACGGACTACTATTGCCTTGGAAATTTATTTTTCCTATTACTTTTAGTATTGTTGATAAGGGAGATGGTGGTGTTTATTGTCAGTCAAGTATATTATTTACCACAAATCTCTACCCAACATTGTTGTGAACCCTTTAGGAATGTGGGGTTTTGGGTGGGAGAAAGGCCAAACTGCCATGTTGTTATGGAATGGATAGGCGATATGTTCAAGAAGGGACTGGCTAAGGGAACCTTAAAAGGAACTACCGTATAGGGTAAACAACCGCAGTCAATCCATCATCATCGTGTGGTTCGGCCTTATTCACTCGATATTTAATTGGTGAAACAAGACTACAATTACATCTTTAAGCATACCATTCAAAAGATTGAAGTTTCGTCAACATAATGTGATATATGAAAGCGCCATACGAATAAAATAAGCATGTGAGCCCTTCATAAAATATGTTTTCAAGGCAGTTTTGAAATCCAATATGGCGGCAACAAACTTGCTGTTCGTACCCACAGACAATCCACCATCTTTCCCTGCCTTCCCAGCACTCATCTGAACAATGTTAGCATATATATGTAACATTTATTGATCTTACTCAAGATTGCAGTTGTAATCAGCACAATAAAACAATATTTTGTTGCCTATATTAGTGAAAGTATGAAACTTTTTATTCCCGGGGTTATGGTTTGAACTGAAATTCATTTTTACCTTGTAATCGGTGGTTTTATCCTCACTGCCATCACAACTGAAACTCTACAGTGCAATTATACACATTTTGGTCTTAACTAACTCCAAATTGCACTTGAACCACCACAGTTACGGGCAGCACCAGTTTATGAGGTGCAAAGCTTTATTCCCTTAATTGTTTACTTTACTTATTATTTAGTTTAACTTTGCTCTGTTACTTCAAAATGTTATTTAATTCATGTCTATTATCCCTTTTTTGCAACCAAATTAACCCCAAAAAATTACAGATATTTCTGAAGTACTTACGAGCAGATGACAGTAAAATGACTCATCTTTGCCAATCTAGTGGAGCTTCACACATACGCCGATGCATTTACAAACTGTTTCCATGAATTCTAGTTGTCATAGTAATGCAGTAATGATAAAATTGCTATAATATGTATATATACTACAAATAGATACACTTATTTCCCCGGTTTTGTGTAAATCTTATAGTACCCAGTTTGGAGGGTAAACACATACCAATTGACAACACTGATAAATAATTGAAGAGACTGCAAAACGCCACGAAGAATGCCGAACTTCCCTTACATAAGTACTGGTTAAAGGTCGGGTTTACGATTGTTGTGATGAAAGTGCCCCAGCGTCTATGGGTACAATGGGTACAAGTGGTGTGCGGATTTAGCACAGGAAATGGGAAGTTTGTTGATAATCTTAAAATATGGCCTTAATTTCTAACTTTGGAGAAAATACTTACTTCGAAAGGAGAGTAGAGGTCTCAAGCTGTTCCTCTCACCACCAACAACTCATGACTGATGACCATCTCCGGTGTCAGGATGTGTTAAAGTACTTTTTCGGAGGGTGGCCACAAACGCAGTAGTCAGTGGGTTGGCCAGTCCAGTCGGTTGTTTACCCTCCTAATTTAAGGTACCCTAACATAAGCTAACCTAGTAGGCCATGTAGCCCCCAGTGAAGGAAACCCCACTTTTTACTAAAACCTTCCCAGGTACTACTACTATAGGCTAAACACTGCGCATGCACGATAGCATTTCAGGATGTCCAGCATACAACTTCTGAGGTTAATGACAGTTGACTGATGAAAAATACTAACGGTAAATTCTTGTAAACAACCAAAATACTACAGGATAATCAATTTCCAAGGTTAGCAGCCTATAGCTACCCCATGCGGAGCCGTTATGTAGGGTAAACAACCGAGTGGACTGGCCAACTCTACCGACTACCGAGGTTTTGGCCACTCTCCGAAAAAGTACTTTAACACATCCTGACATCGTAGATGGCATCAGTCATGATTTGTTGGTAATGATAACAGGAGCTCAATACCTCTACTCTCCTTTCGAAGAAAGTATTTTCTCCAAAGTAGGAAATTAAGGCCATATTTTAAGATTTAAACTGAGGGTAATGAAAAGTGTGGCCAACACAGTGCACACTACCCCAAAACACTTTCGAAATTTTTACTTACGATTAAAAAAATTTAGAAGATTGACGCCATCTTGATGTTTCCGGAGTCGCTTGTGTCAACAAACTTCCCATTTCCTGTGCTAAATCCGCACACCACTTGTACCCATAGATGCTGGGGCACTTTCATCACAACAATCATAAACCCGACCTTTAACCAGTACTTATGTAAGGGAAGTTCGGCATTCTTTGTGGCGTTTTGCAGTCTCTTCAATTATTTATCAGTGTTGTCAATTGGTATGTGTTTACCCTCCAAACTGGGTATAAGATTTACACAAAACCGGGGAAATAAGTGTATCTATTTGTAGTATATATACATATTACAGCAATTTTATCATTACTGCATTACTATGACAACTAGAATTCATGGAAACAGTTTGTTAATGCATCGGCGTATGTGTGAAGCTCCACTAGATTGGCAACGATGAGTCTTTTTGCCGTCGTCTGCTCGTAAGTACTTCAGAAATATCTGTAATTTTTGGGGGTTAATTTGGTTGCGAAAAAGGGATAATAGACATGAATTAAATAAACATTTTGAAGTAACAAAGTAAAATTTAACTAAATAAGGAGTAAAGTAAACAATTAAGGGAATAAAGCTTTCCACCTCATAAACGGTGTAGTCGTCTGCTGCTCGTAACTGTGTTTGTGGAGTGAGCGCTTAGAAACCAGGAATAGCAATGTGGTTCAAGTGCAATTTGGAGTGAGTCAAGACCAAAATGTGTATCTAATTACAATCAAATAAGCACTGTGGAGTTTCAGTTGTGATGGTAGTAAGGATAAAACCACCAATTAGGCTACAAGATAAAAATTAATTCAATTCAAACTATGACCCCAGGAATAAAAAGTTTCATACTTTCACTAATATAGGATTATAAGTGCAATCTTGAGTAAGATCAATAAACGTTAAATATATACGCTAACATTGTTCAAATGAGTGCTGGGAAAGATGGTGGATTGTCTGTGGTTAGAACGGCCAGCCACGCGGTTGCCACCATATTGGATTTCAAAGCTGCCTTGAAAACATATATTTTTACGAAGAGCACACATGCATATTTTAGTTCATAAGGGGCTTTCATATATCACATTATGTTGACAAAATTTCAATTTTTTGAATGGTATGCTTAAAGTTGTAATTGTATTCTTTTTCACCAAGTAAATATCGAGTGAATAAGGCCTAGCCAGCACGATGACGATGAATCGTCTGCAGTTGTTTAAGCTAGTGCTGCCCTGAATTTGACATCAAAATGATCTGCAACAGTGGTCCTTCATCGGGGACCTGACCTTACACTACCCACCTACTAGGCAGTAACCTACTATGAGATTCAGGGCCTCTGTAACACGTTTTTTTTCGCAATAACTTTTTATCTATGCATTTCATAAATATAACGCTTATTCAGAATGCACATTATATCTACACATAAATTTTGTCTGTATTCTGCATTACGTAGGTTGAATAAATTTGGTACTTACAATGTAAAAGTGACTTTTTTTGAAGACGGGCCAACTTACTCAAAGAAAAGGTTTCGAACGCACTCGTTACGTAACTTATGACAACATTTCTTCCCTCTTTCTCGATGGATGATTGGCTATACGTAACAAAGGCTATACCTCTGGTAACAATGACAAACAAATTTAAATACAAGCACAGCAGCACACCTTTATGAACTCTGAACCTCTCCACTGATAATTGACATAATGAACAAACCAACAAAATATGTTAACAAATACAAAAACACTTAGATTATTAGTCTAACTCCCAAAATAAGTTTCCTAAGAAATTACAGTCTGCTTTATAGGTCACAATCAGATTGACAAGATGTAGGGAATAGATGGTAATTTTCAAAAACATAGTAGACAAGCTTGATTTGATAACTGCTATATCCAATGTCATACAATTTTTATTTATTGGCTATCTACCTATTTACTGAAAAAAAAAATAGCCGGTACCGTATTTTGGCTTTAAACCTTCACCAATAATTATTGTCAGAATGATGACTTCATGAGGCTCCACCCACTTTGGCCTCGTTATAATTCAGGATAACACTGAAGGCTATCATGGGCATTGTTGGATTAGAAAATTTAACTTCTGGCTATAAAAACTCATTTCTCGAGTAGTTGTAATTAGTGCTAAATGATCCTCAAGGATCCCAGCAGTTGGCCTAAACGTTTATTCCATGTATATTACTGCAATACTGTTGCGGCACTACTGCTACAGTAGTATTACTACGCTAGCACAGATACCCCACCCACATCTTATGTATCGTTCCGCCATTCATAAAGTCTTTGGGTTTCAGAGCCGATGGAACAAGGTGAATGGGTTTCTGTCTAGTGGATGGGCGGCACAACATTTCGTCAAAAGGTGTTTACTTTGCTTACGTAATGAATGTTTTTCGACTCTTGGCTCGTAATCATTGGCCATGGCATCGGCTAGATCATTTTTACTCTATAAAAATTAAAACTATCGGGTTTAGGTTATTGATAATGCTGACAAAATTTGTGTGTGGTTGTAAAATATACATAGCTAATAGCTACCTAGGTAGGTAGGTAGCTACTACCTAGTACCTAGACTCCAGTATGGTAGGGGTATAGCCTACTACCTAGCCTATAGGTAGCCTAGGCTAGTTTGGTTAATGTGTTAATTTGTAGCTAGCCTAGGCTAGTAGCTAGCTATAGGAAAATCACATCACCCGACTCCTAGCTACCTAGTAATAGGTAGGAATACCTAGCTACCTACCCAGGATAATTAGCTAGGTAGGTAGGTATGAAGACAAAAGGATCTGTTATACCTACTAGATATACTAGGCTACTAGCTACTAGCTTAGGTAGTAGTAGGTAATACCTACTTAGGTAGGCACCTACTAGGTAGGTATTAGCCCTACCTACCTAGTAGGTAGGTACCCAAAGTGCCATTAATTTTTGGAACCTTAGGCTAGCCCAAATTCCCACTCCAGTTTTACATTACTCATATTATAGTATTAACTCCCTCTATTCATACAGTCGAATATAAGAAAATTGTTCAATAATGTTTTCCAAGTGGTGCTTGCGAAGCATAAGAGTTGACAGGGTTCAGTCGATGCTTACCTTCACATTGGTGCAGCTGATCGGCAACAAAATCTGTGACGTCATACGTAAACAAAAAAGAAAAACATGATCAGAGAAAATCTATAGTCAGTATCCCTCGTTTACCGACGATGTTTTACGAAAATCAACAGTAAATAGTTACTCGGAATATTATATGGTATTCAGTAGTTGTGTAATATGACAAAGTTTCATTTACCACAAAACGAAAAAAAACTGAATAGAGGCAGTCTTCTGTTTTTCTCATAATTCAGTCCGTTGGTAATTGATTGATTTATTTTAATGTGGGTTGCGTCTTTTTCCTAAGGCAGGCCATAAGTTTAGTACAAGATGTGAACGGGATTAGAAGGCCTGGTGTGCACCTGCAAACTCTTGCCATCCAACAGAGATGAAGTCGTTTGAACCTATGTGATTGTGTGAATTTACTTTACCCAGCGTTATAACTTGGGCGGCGCCATGGATTTCCTAAATGTGGACATTCATGGGCATGTGATACACGAAAAAGGGTCTTCTAAAGTCTCTGAACATTTGGAGTCATATAATGCTTATTCTAATGGCCGAATGCCACTAAAAGATCAGCAATAGATACCTGGAAGCTTTCAAGTGGCAGGTCTCACTAGATTTTAATGTTGATTGCTTGAGATTACCTCGTACATTATCTATTACAATATTTTGTGGTGAAGACGCAAGAATTAAGATTTATGTTGCTTGCTCTAATATTTTATTGAATATTTTATTGAATTTTTTATTGAATATTACTCCGAATGAATTTCTGAAATATTCGCGTAAGTTCCTGTGAACGTACACTACAGGACTAATTCCCTAGTACACATACAGCAGAAGTGCAGTTTTTAATTTACTGCATTTTTCATCTTTATAGGCTGTCTGTTGGTGTTCCGAGTTTTGATATTAAAATTAAAAGCTTTGCACATAAGTTTTTAGTAGTAAATGGAAATCAACCATACTGTGATGACTCCTGGCCCCTTTCATTGACAGTCAAACATTTGCTAATTGAGTGTCCAAGTAGGATCTTGGGAGTTCTCTCTGAAGTGAGAATCGAGAATGGTCGGTACACTCATAGATAGCCTATGGGTATACTATTCAAAAGTCTAGGGTAAGAAGTTGTTTACGATGCCAGTGGCATTGTTAGACTTTTATCTGACACAGTCCCTGCAAAAAGTATAGGTATACATTTTATTATAGTCTTGTCATTGCGTCCATAGCTTTTTATTATAAATTTTGTCCCTCTCAGATATTTGCATCAATGACCTGTTGCACACTTGCACAATTGTGGTGTGGTAAGGAATGGAATGGAATGGAATATGAAATATAGGCTTGAAACCAAGCACTGGAATCCATAGGGATTATTCAGCGCTATAATGAAATTGGTTTGACATGAATATTTATGTTGATGATTTTATAAATAAAATAAAATACAGGCGATTTTAAAACTATGGTAAAAACGGATATCCGCCATAAAAATTATAACTTCGCCTTTCGAGTGTGCAAACAAGAATAAAACATTTATGCATACATATACAATACACATACTCATATTCATATAAGCATGCTTTTATAAACAACTTCTAGTGTATACACTACACTTTGCAACTTACCGATAGGTCAATATTAAATTTCATTAAAAAAAGGTTAATGTCTCTAAGGAATCCAACAATTCTATTAACAGCTACATCCGGACCAAGCAGTTCTGCTATATCCCTGCCCACTAACCCATGTCTCTGTCGTGCTGCAGAATACCTGTAACCTATGGTAATGTAACATAATGTGTTCCACTGTAAGAGGAGAGTCCCACTGCATACAGACTGGCGCAGTTACCCCCTCCAAGAGGAATTGGTGGGTCAATCGAGTATGGCCAATTCTTAGACGACATAATACAGTTTCTACCCTACGATTTTGTTGGAAACCAGAGGGCCAATGTTCAATACTTTGTCTGATCTTCCTGTGCTTTTTATTGTTGGTCAGATGGGGAGACGACCAACGTGCTTGCCATTTATTTTTAACATATGAACGAGTAGTCCATTTCATGTCAGTAGAAGGAATATGGTGGAAGAGAATGTCTTCTTTAGTAATGACATCTCTTGCTTCATGGTCAGCAAGTTCGTTACCAGCAATACCTACATGGGCAGGAACCCACCAGAAATGGACTGATTTGAATTTGGAAGCAAGCCTATATAACCATTCTTGAATACGTTGAACAACTGCATGTTTAGGGTTATATTGCTTAAAGGCCATGACTGCACTATAAGAATCTGAGTAAATGGTGAAATTATTACCCTGTAGAGTAGAAACAATCTCAAGAGATTTGGCTAATGTAGTTAATTCAGCTATAAAAAATGGACGCATTATTTGAAAGACTGCCCACATATGAGTTATTACCATGAACAACACCACTTGATGTCTTCAGTGAAAGGTTTAACAGAACCCGAATGCATTCGGTCATGATCAAGAAAACAAGCCTTCACTTCTTGGATATTAATAGATTTTTTAACCACTGATTTTTGACAGACCGATGGTTCTGGGGTCAACCAAGGAGGCAACTTAGAGCAATGTATTGCCTTAAGTTTTTGGTCTTTAATAGACACACTGTCAACCGCAGCATTAATTCTCACATGAATAGGCTTGGATGCTCTAGCATTTGCAAACTGCAGTGGAGTGTTTTGGTTAAGAATAGACGCTGCAGGGTTTTCTGGGGAACCTCTTAGTTTGAACATATACTGCAGTCCCAGTTCCTCTCGACGTAAGTCTAGAGGGAGCTCCTCTGTGTCGGTATATAAACTTTCAACTGGAGATGTTTTAAATGCACCGGAGCATATTCTCAGACCAGCATGATGAACTACATCCAACTCCTTAAGTTTGCTAGCTCTTGCTGAAGAGTAGACTTGGCAACCATACTCAAGCTTTGATTTACATAAAGTCATATAACCGTAAAAGTGACCTCTTATCAGCACCCCAATTAAAACCTGAAACTACTTTTAAAATGTTAAGGGACTTCTTCACCTTGATTTTCAAGGAGTCAGTATGACTACCCCATGTTAGTTTCTTATCAAAAATCATCCCTAAAAACTTCACCCCCTCCTCATATGCTATTAGTGCGTCTTTTAGCCTAATATTTGGGATGGTTTCCTTTCGAGTACACCTAGTAAAACGAACTGCCACAGTTTTGTTAGGGGAGAATCGAAAGGCATTGTCATCAGCCCAATTGCTGATTGCATTAACTGACTTTTGCAGAAAATTACAAGCTGCAATAGCATCATAACCAGTGACATAAATAGCAAGGTCATCCACAAACAAAGATGTATTTACTGGAGGAGACACACATTCAACAATGCTGGTTATAGCCACAGCAAATAAAGTGACACTCAACATACTGCCTTGTGGAAAACCTCCTCCAGCTCAAAAGCATTAGACAAGGTGTTTCCAATTCTAACTTTAAAGTGTCTGTCACTTAGAAATGACCTGATGAAATTTAATATATTACCTCGTATTCCCATGTTATGAAGCCGCTTAATACCAAAACGCCAAGTAGTGTCATAAGCTTTTTCGAGGTCGAAGAAGACTCCTCTTGTCTGACAGCGTTTTGAGAAACCTTGCTGAATTTGGGTTGATAATCTTATTAGTGGGTCCAGAGTGGAATGATTTCTCCTAAATCCAAATTGGACAGATGATAATAAACCATTTTTTTCTAGATGTCACATCAATCTAGAATTCACCATTTTCTCAAACAATTTGCATACACAACTTGTAAGAGATATTGGCCAATAGCTTGTACGAAGATGAGGACCTTTCAATGGCTTCTTAATGGGAACAATGATTACAATCTTCCACGAAGTGGGGAGAATACCAGTTTCCCATATTTTATTAAAGATTTTAAGGAGATAAGATTTAGCCGAATCTGGAAGATTTTTCAGCATGCTATAAAGTATGTTATCATCCCTTAATTCCCTCAAAGTTAACTTGGAATTATAAGATTCACCATTTCCAGAATTTTCCTCAAATTACCACAGGTTTTATCCCACCAAGGAACAGTAGGTCTGAGTGGTTTCCCTTTGGTCTTAGGTATTGAGTTGTCAACACTATTCAATATTTCGGAGGCAAAGTACTCATAAGTCTTTAGATGGCATTTGAAGGATTCAGATTCCTTGGATAGGTTTATGCCTTCTTGAAATTTAACCAATCTGCTTCCCTTTCCTTCCATTTGATAGGATAATTCGAGGGGGCATTTCTCACAGACTTAAGATGAATGGGAAAGTGATCACTGTCATGTAGAAACTCATCTACAGACCAATTAAAATCAAGATAGAGAGAAGAAGACCAAATGCTCAAGTCTAGCAGATGAACCACCTGTGTAGAGATTATGGTATGTCATAGTACCATCATTAGAAAGTGTAAGATCATTATCATTAACAATGTCATCAATGATCCTACCCTCTGTGTCTAAAAAAATCTCTACCCCAAAGTGGATTGTGAGAATTAAAATCACCAAGTAGTAAAAAAGGAGGAGGAAGTTGATGGATTAAAACTTGAATGTCCCCAAGAGTGAACCTACATCTTTGGGGGAAGGTCAAGAGAGCAGATTGTGATTTCACGGTCAAAAGTAGCCCGGATAGCAATTACTTGAAGCTGCGTGTTCAGGGGAACCATAAAATGTTGCAATGCTTTAGTAATAATTATTGCAACACTTCCATGGGCGCGATCCCCATCAGTGGGGTTCACTTTATAGATTTCATAGTTTACACCTGGATTGTATACAGAATCCCCCAATTTAGTTTCTTGAAGACATGCAACCCCTGGGTTATGCTCACTCAGTAATACTTTTAGAATTTCTGAACGAGTCCTTAGTCCTTTACAGTTCCATAGTAAAATGTCCAGATTGAATTTTAGTGCTAGGATCTACCAAAGGAAATTCTATATTGATCTATACTAGTTTTTTTTTTTTTTTTCCTTATGGGACTTTATAGGAGTTTCTTTAGATTGTCTTGAGATATGTGGCTTATGATTATGTTTTTTATTAGCTTTTTGATACGGAGGATAGTGGACTTCCACTACTATTTTCTTTTTATCCAAGGAACTTAATTCCTTGGTTGTTTCAGGGGCAGGAGCATCCTCACCGTTGGCTTCACTGTTGTTACATTTTTTATGGGGTTTGGAAATCTCCATCCTTTGAGCAGGTGGAGGAGAGGATGAAGGAGTTCTCTCTCTCTTTGGCCCTCTAGTTTGTTCTTGTTCCATTTCTTCAAGGGTTTCTTGCTGAAGAGATGGGACAGACACAGGGAGGATTTCATCAATTGGAGATGAGTCTATATCAGCAGGCACATCTTTCTTAGATAGCGGTGCTTCAACCCTAGCCGGCCGATCACCTAGATCAGATGACTGGGTTTCAGTAGTTCTTGCTTTTACTGCAGGTAAAGGTGCTACGTTGTTGACTTGAGTTTTTATAGGGGCTACAGAATTTAGAGCCATAGCATAGGTCTTTGTCTGACCAATCAACTTCCTGGCGTAACTAATACTTATATGTTCAGCATTAGCTTTACATATAGCTGCCTCTTCATATTTATATTGACTGCCCTTTTTATTGAATGGGGTATGATTCTCTTCACAATTAATACATTTTGGCTGTTTCGAACAAGGACCATGTTCAGGAGCTGAGCAATTATTACAGACTATTGTTTTTGCAGAATCTGGATGGATGGCCATATTGAAAACAGTTGTAGCACTGCAGAGGTTTTGAAAAAACGGTTTACTTTGACCCTTTCATTTCCAAAACGGATGTAGGATGGTAAATCAGAGTCCTCAAACGTTCACAGAAGTTGGACAAATTTCTAATATTTCTCTTTCTGTCAGTTCACAAAGGTCTCTATTGAATACCACTCCTTTTCCATAACTAAAATTCATGTGTGGTCTAATTTCTTGTATCATATCATCTTTCTTGAATTTCTTCAGTGTCAGCATGTATGACTGTGTCTTTGATTTAGCATGAATTAGGACATTACATTTGCCAAACCTTGAGATGTTCCCCATGTCAATACAGCCAACTTTTTTTTTGGATGTATCTGCTAAATTTGTAGTAATTATAATATTCCTCCCTACCAGATACTACCAACCACATTGAAGGTTTTGGTGTTCTTTCAAAAGTGGCATCGTCATTCAAATTTGGCTGAGCCACTTGTACCCATTGTGATGGTCTGTAAGCATCCATATTTTTAGGGGCCCTGTCGGTTAGTGCTCCGTTGACAATCTTTTTACAAATCTTTATGTTATTGGTGCTGCTGGCTTTGAGTGCAACTTCATGTTTTGTCAGAAGTCAGCCATGCCTCCCATTTTCTCTCACTTTCATCAAAGTTCATCCTCAACTCTTCTATTTTGCCAAACCAAAACTACCAAACGAAAGAGAGAGCGTCTCATAGTCACATTCCAAGGGAATGTGCTTTACATGCAATACTCTCAAACTATCTACTGTGTTCCCACAATGGCTTATTTTCAATTTATGATGACTATCCTGAGAGGTAGTACCATCACTGGTGCATTCCATATCCACGGTCAAGTTCATGTCACGGGTGTCGTCATCTGTGCCAAATCATCATCAAAGGGACCAGGGGTACTAGAATCCTTATGGTTACTAGTCATATAAGCTTTATATTTTTAAAAAATCAGAAAAATTAAACTTGAAAATATTAAAAAAATATCATCAGCCTTTCATAAAGTTTATTCTTCCACCAATGGCACAAGTGAGAGCCGACTCCCAAATGTCCACGTCCCTACCCTAACCCACTGGGGATAGCACAACATGGTTAGAGTGGCGCAAGTGTAAGCCAAACCCACTTGCTAGGACTGAGAATATTATAAGAATACAATCATCCCCACCCTAACCATGTTATGGGCAAACTGGAAAGAATGCCGATAGTCCTATCCTCAGGACCAGACCCCCCTGGAATCCGTGGTCCAGCCCTGAAGAATAGTTCTGCCTTTGAGTTATCAATCTGGTATCTCTCAGGTCCGAACATTATTGGGTAGTTGATGATCCTACCACAGCTCCCACTATTTAGCTTCGGATATAAACCTTTCCCAGCTATGATATCTTTACCCATTCGTCAGGTCCAATAAATCTTATAGAAGGTGGAAAATTCCACAATATTACTACAAATGAAAATATACAAAAAATATGAGACTTTTGGACTCGAACCCGGGAACTAATTCCTGGGGTCCAAGAGCCCCCTCACCACGTCAAGGTGGTCCCATATTGAGGGGGCAATTATGGTAAGGCGTGAACGAGTGCAAGAGACCTGGTACGGACCTCTGCGTCCCATCCTATGAGCGGTATCATTTTGATGCCTAACAATCAAGTTTACGTGTGGAAGCAGGTTTCTGTTTGCTTCATTTGTCTGGCGAGATTTATGCTCGAATAGAATTATGTCACACCCTTGTTCGTCTACCTTTTCTTTGTTAGGCCACCTCGTTTGTAGGTTTAATTTGAGCCATTCAGAATTTATATCAGTTCTTTATCCATTTTTGCACATTACGCTTAGTGCTGCAGATGCAATTAAGGGACTAAATGACAGTGTCATTTATTCTTTTTATAGCTAATGAATGGATGACATTTAAGCATTAGAAATTAAATGAAAATACAACTGAATTCACGTTGGCAGGAAGGAAAAATAATTTTAGAAACCTTGGTGATTTTTAGCTAAATATTATAAAATAGTAAACCTGATCTGATGGATGACGAAGTATAAGGCTTGGGCGTACTATTGATCTGTAATTTGTCCTTTTCATTCCAACCAATGCCTCTGCGCTAAGGGGCCTGTTGCCTTAATTGATGAGTCTTTTCCAGCTATTCCTAGAGGAAGCATCTTCCTCCACATTGGATTGTAACTTCTCTCACGGTACTCAAATCAATAATGTTGTAAGGGTCACTAGCCATCATCTTTAAAATATTGTGCTTGTTAAAAAAGTATCTTTAATGTTCTATAAAAAATAAAAAACTTAGGTTCATAGAGTGGTCTATTGTCATAAAAAGAATGGCTATTGCAACTCTGTGTCATAAAATGCCTAAGATGAAAATTAGGGAGGTGCAAAATGTTATAATGGCAAGATTAATGAAAAATTTTGCATCTCAGGACAGGATTAATCTTGTATTGAGTTGCACGGGTTCCCTACCAAAGCTAGAATGATGTTTGAGATAATGACTCTTCAAACTATCAAGACTGCATGTCCTTAATACTTTAAAGATTTGCTGTGTATATTGCCAAAGTCAACACAAGATCAACTACAGATGGTCAAGTTATTGAGCCAGGATGCTGGTTTTAAAGCCTTGAAATTTGCAGCTCCAAGATATCTAATATTTTCAGATCCAAAGGAAAAACTAAGATTTACGTATTCCATGCGAATATTTTCAGTTTGAATTCAACAGTTAACATGGAGTATGAATCTCATAACATATGTGCCTTCGGCAGAATGAAACCAAAGAAAAAATAGTCAAGTCATAAACTTTCACCATCATAGGAAGAGGCGTTGGTTACTTTTGTTTTTATTTAATCTTACCTGTGAAAGCCTTAGCCATTTTGTTATTCAATTTGCCTTTGGAAAGTTCTTGGATGATTCCTGATGATTATTCCAATTGCTTGAAAATAAGGTTTTTGGGCCACACTTTTCAATTTATACTGGCCGTTATGTCACTGGTGAAGATGGTTATTTTCAATGAAGAACTGGACTGGTGACATTTTCGAGGTATGTCCACCCAGTTAGTGGAGCAGCTACAGCACTGCAATTCTCTTGTCATTCCTGAACCTTGCTTAGCTGAAGCTACAAAATGGATTCAACTTATTTTGTCAACAAGAGTGTTTCCCGAGTTAAATAAGAGACACTATTGACCATTTCAAGCCCTGCGATGCATAGGTTTTCTTAAATATCTTTTTAAATATCAACTGTATCTTCCTGAAAATTTGGTACAACATGTTTTACACCTTCCGCTAACATATGGCAATATAATTAAGTACCCTGAATTAATAATTAAGGCACTTTACTAAGAAAATTTTCAATTTCCTCAGTATTAGTTGTAAATATACGAACACCTGTCGTTGGCTTAGCCAAAGAGTTATGAAAGAAGCCCCTCCCACTCCTCTCTTTCTTACTCTGTCTGATACTTATGAATGGAATAGTGTACTACCATATGTTTTTTTACGTCATAAAATGTACACGAACTACCATTTATTACTGATTACTTTTCATAAAGCCATTTGTATGTTTTTATTTATCATGTACCTTTCTTATCTATTTCCATGAGAATGGTGTGGTATTGGCAACTTTAGATTATTATTGGAGATATGAATATGGAAGGAAAAAACTGATCATAGTTTATTTAAAAGTAAGATCACTATATACATTATTTTATTATATAGATCTAATAAAGTATGTACAATATATACAGAAATTTTACAGATTTTGAAGTAAATTTTTGCAGTAACCATGAAAACAGCATAGACATACAAAATGAAAAACTGGTGGATAAATATATCAAAACTTACTTATTAATTACAGGACTATATATACACACGTATAAGGATATTTCAGCTCACTCCCCATCACTGTCTAAAAACAGATCGTTCTCGTCATCACTGGCGACGTTGACAACGATTGGATCTATGCAATCCCGGACGTTGTCAGTAAGCCAGTATTCGTTCTCGAAAGCTTGACTTCGTTGGACAGCTCCTTCCCACACCTGTTTAGTGACAGCAAGCCTTGCTTCCTCCAGTCTGGCCTTTAGGTCTGCCCTGGTGAAATGCCGTAACGATGAACGTACATTTAGCTTCATATGCGCCCATACCTGCTCGATGGCATCGAGTTCAGGATGGGCGGGTGGAACCCGGACGACAATATAAACACACCTGAACAGCTTGTAACTACTGCCCCTCTAATTTTCAGCGAGTATATTTTCCAGTATATATATACTCTAAATAAACCAAGAGGTCATAATAATCTCCCAAAATAATGAAACACAAATAAACTTTATTGCATAAACTAATTTGGATATATAAAACAATAATCCATAAAGTAATTTAAAAATGTAAAACGCTATACGTCATAATCGTAGTACGGTACACTTTCATTCATATTTTGTTAACAGGGAGAGAAAGAAGTGGGCGGGCCATCTTTCCTAACGGTGTCCGAAAGTCTCAGTCAAAGGCAAAGAAAATTGGAAATGTTCAAGAGTAAAGTGCCATTATTAATAATTTTAGATATTTAGTTATATTGCCATACATTAGCGGAAGGTCTAAAACATGTTGGGCCAAAATTTCAAGAAGATACAGTTGATATTTAAAAAGATATTTAAGAAAACCTATGCATCGCAGGCCTTGAAATGGTCAGTAGAGTGCACTGGTATTGGCAGCTAAACATAGTTGCTAAAGCAAGGTGAGGCTGTGAAAAGCAGGTGGCACAAGGGATGGGACCCTGTGAGGCATGCACTCTGCAGCAACACCTTAGCTCAGCCTGAAGGGTTGGCAGCCACACATGGTACAGGTGGAACTAGTGAGGCACAAGCACCCGGTAGTGAGGGGGCCCTGGTATTGGCAGTTGACCTTACTTGCTAAAACAAGGTGAGGCTGTGAGGCGCAGGCCACACAAGGCGTGGGACCCTGTGAGGCATGCACTCTGCAGCTACACCTTAACTCAACCATAAAGGTTGGCAGCCACACAAGGTACAGGTGGAACTACTGTGGCCAACAAGCACCTGAGGTGAGGTTGTGAAGTGCAGGCCACACAAGGGGTGGGACCCTGTGAGGCAAGCACTCTGCAGCTCCAACTTAGCTCAGCCTGAAAGGTTGGCAGCCAGCATATGGTACAGGTGGCACTGGTGAGGCACAAGCACCTGATAGTGAGGTGCCCTGGTATTGGCAGCTGACCTTACATGCTAAACCAAGGTGAGGCTGTGAAGCACAGGCCACATAAGGCTTGGGACCCTGTGAGGCATGCACTCCACAGTTACATACACCTTAACTCAGCCTGAAAGTGGTACAGGTGGCACGAGTGAGGCACAAGCACCTGATAGTGAAGGTGCCCTGGTATTGGCAGCTGAATTTACTTGCTAAACCAAGGTGAGGCTGCAAAGCACAGGCCACATAAGGGGTGGGACCCTGTGAGGCATGCACTCTGTAGCTGCCAACTTAGCTCAGCCTGCACGGTTGGCAGTCCTCAATTTGTACTTGTGGCATCAATGAGGCACAGGCACCTGATAATGAGGGTGCTGGATGGACAAGCAATCTTGATCAGGAGGAGACCTTGTCTGTATTCCAGGTGACATGATTCCTTCCAGCTCCTGAGGCATGACTTAGATAGAAGAGTGCTCCTGATATGGAGGCAAGCAGGTGCAAGGTTAGCAGCCAATAGCAGGGTACCCTCATTATCAGGTGCTTGTGCCTTACCAGTGCCACCTGAACCATTTGGTAGCTGCTGATCTTGGACAGGTACTCCTGATCTGGAAGAGACCAGGACTTTGTGGTACAAGTGATGAGGTTCCTGCTTTTGAGGCCCCATGTGGATGGACAGGCAATCTTGATCAGGAGGAAACCTTGACTGTGGTCCAGGTGACATGATTCCTTCCAGCTCCTGAGCCAGTACCTAGATAGAGGAGTGCTCCTGATATGGAGGCAAGCAGAATATGCAGTACATGTGACACCATTGATGCACATGCAGTAGGCCGTATGGGTGTTCCATAATTGGTTGCTGACCTTGCAGGCCAAACCAGGGTGCAGCAGCAGAGCTCACTTTGCACAGAGTGGGGGGAAACACAGGACACAGGGTGGGGGGACCCTGTGGTGATCCTCTGCAAACCCTGTACAAAGTGAGCTCCGCTGCTGCACCCTGGTTTGGCCTGCAATATCAGCAGCCAATCATGGAACACTCATACGGCCTACTGCATGTGCATCAATGGTGTCACATGTACTGTAATATTCTGCTTGCCTCCATATCAGGAGCACTCCTCTATCTAGGTACTGGCTCAGGAGCTGGAAGGAATCATGTCACCTGGACCACAGTCAAGGTTTCCTCCTGATCAAGATTGCCTGTCCATCCACATGGGGCCTCAAAAGCAGGAACCTCATCACTTGTACCACAAAGTCCTGGTCTCTTCCAGATCAGGAGTACCTGTCCAAGATCAGCAGCTACCAAATGGTTCAGGTGGCACTGGTAAGGCACAAGCACCTGATAATGAGGGTACCCTGCTTTTGGCTGCTGACCTTGCTAAACCAAGCTGCACCTTGGCTCAGCCTGAAGGGTCGGCAGGCATTAGGTGGTACAGGTGGTACCAATGAGGCACATGCACCTGATAGTGAGGGTGCTCAGTGGTTGGCTGCTGACTTTGCAGGTCAGACCAAGGTAAGGCAAAGAAGTGCATGTTGCACAGGGTTGGGGGAAAGCACAGGACACCGGGTGGGGGGACCCGGCCACAGGGTGAGGGGACCCTGTGGGGACCGTGTGCAAACCCTGTACAACATGCACTCCTCTGCTGCACCTAGGTTTGGCTTGCAAGGTCAGCAGTCAATCACAGAACACCCATACTGCCAAGTGCATGTGCATCACTGGTGTCAAGTGAACCACATAATTCTGCTCGCCTCCAGATCAGGAGCACTTTTCTATCCACGGCTGCCTCAGAAGCAGGAACCTCTTTTGGTCTCCTCCAGATCAGAAGCACTCCATCCACGTGGTGCCTCAAAAGCACGAACCTCGTCACCTGCATCACAAAGTCCTGATCTCTAAATCAGGATCACCCATCCATTAAATGTGGCCATATAGTTCCACTTTGGTGTGTTACATTTTCTTCTAATGGTTCGGCTCTACATCTCTTTCTTCCTCTGGAGGCCTTTGATCCCTATACAGAATGTCTTCTACGATGCTGGTTACATCCAACCATTGCTTCCTTAAGTATCCTCTATTCTCATCCTGGGCATTGCTAAACTCCTGATTATTTTCGTGCACAAGATCTTCACTTTTAGTTTCTGGCTTCTCTCCTTCAGCCTCTGTAATCTCATGCTCCTCCCCTGCAATGCGTTCTAACTCAAAATCCCTTTGAGCAATCCTGTGGAGAAGGCCCATCAACATGTATTTATCTTGCATTCTTAATGCTTCTTCCTGCATTCTTTGTTGTTCTCTGGCACATTTTTCTGCCTTTGCCTTACTTCCCTCTAGTGTCCTACATTTCTCCTTCAATAGTTCACATTCTTTTGTAAGCTTTTCAATTGAATGCAGGTTCTGTTTCTCAGCCATCAGGAAATTTAGGACTTTTTCCTCTGCGAATTTCAACTCACCCTTCAATTTCTCCTCGTTGCTCATAGCAACTACCTGGCCAAATTGCAAGCTTGCTACCTCTTTTTGCAAGCAGTCATTCTCTTCTAGCAAGCTTTTTTCTTGTTGCTCCTTCTCTAGTAATATCTGCTGATATCTCATTTTCAAGTCAGTTATTTCCCTTTCCCTTTCTCTCAACAGCTCTTTCTCTGTATTTAAGAGAGTTTCCAGCTCATTTCTTTGAACTGATAAACTTTCATAATCTACCTCCTTCTTCTGAAGTTTTCCTTGTAGATGTATACCCTGTTGTCGAAGCCTCTCAAGCTCCGTGTCCTGTTCCTCACACCGACTTCTTACTTTAACAAGAGCTTCTTCTTTCTCCTTCACCAACCAACATGTCTCCGTAAGTGAGTCTTCTGCTTTTTTCAGTGAGAGCCCTAATTTCTCCATTTCGTTTAAATCTTCTCCCAATTTTTCCTCTAGATTTCTTTGTCTCTCATCATATTCCTCACATAATTTCCTCAACATATCGAGCTCTCTGTTTTTTTCCCTCATCTCCAGTAGCCATCGCCTTTCAATTTCTATTTTGAAATCTTGTTCCTCTTTGAGACAAGAGAGGGCTTTGCCTAATTTTTCTTGTAATATCTCTTGTTCATCCTTCAGTTTATCTTCTTTAGCTAACAAATCTTTGATCTGCTGCTCTCTGGTTGCAATAATTTTGTCATAGAGACTTGTCATCTCTGTTTTTTCCTCCTCTTTTTCCTTTAAGAGGCTTTCCAAATCCTGCATACGATTAGCCAACTCTTCTAGTTTTTCTTGCGAGAGTTCTTTGGCTGCCTTCAGTTTATCTTCTTTAGCCATATACTCTAATCTGATGGTCCTTGTTCTCGACCATTTTGTTATAAAGATTTGTCAGCTCTCTTTTTTCCTTTCCTTCTTCCTTCAAGAGCCTTTCCATATCTTGTATGCTATTATGTGCCTCTTCTAATTCCTTCTCCCTCTTACTAAGAGCGTCTTCTAATTTCTCTTCCAAAATCCGGTGATCGTTTTTGAGTTTTTCCTGCTCAGCCATCAAATCGTGGATCTGAAAATCCTTTTCCTTCTTCAGATTGTCATAGAGGATCATCATATTTCTTACCATATCGTCTTTTTCTTTCACAATTGCGATCATCCTCTCAGTTATGTTGGTGGCCTCTCTTAATTGCTCTTCTTTTTCTTTCACAATTGTGAACATCCAATTATTCATGTTGATGGCCTCCCTTATTTGCGTATGCAAAAGTGTCTTCTCCTTCAAGACTTCTGCAACCAATAAATCTTGGTGTTCCTGACACATCTCCTCAAATTCAACGCCTGATTCCACAAAATCTGGTTCCTCGAAGTCTGATTCCTCAAAATTTGATTCTTCAGACTCTGGTTCGTCAAATTCTGATTCCTCGAAGTCTGATTCCTCAAAATTTGATTCTTCAGACTCTGGTTCGTCAAACTCTGATTCATCAAAATCTGATTCCTCAACGTATGAGTCCTCATAGTCCGATTCCTCAACGTCTGATTCTTCAGACTCTGATTCCTCGAAGTCTAATTCCTCAACGTCTGATTCATCAGACTCTGCTTCATCGACGTCTGATTCTTCAGACTCTGATTCCTCGAAGTCTGATTCCTCGAAGTCTGATTCATCAGACTCTGCTTCATCGACGTCTGATTCTTCAGACTCTGATTCCTCGAAGTTTGATTCCTCAAAGTCTGATTCTTCAAGTTCTCTTAATGGTGATTCCTCCTCCTCAAGATCTCTGGTCCTCTTATGATGTTTGTACATCCTCCAGGCAGCAAAGACTGCAAGAGACGTCAGAACAACAACACCAACGGCGACCAAAGCAAAAGGACATAATGTCCTCCAGCCACCAACAATGGTGGGGACGACGACTCTCCTGCAATCGGAGTCCTGTGCAGACGCACCAATTTCCATCTTCGGACCAGCAGTTGCAATATTTGCACTTGAAACATTTATATTAAATCGCATCGCTACCAGAACGGTCAGTACACTGTCCACTAGTAGCACCACTGCGAAAGCGAATAGAAATTCAAAACAGCATATAAGATCAAAGTAAGTCACTGACATGATTACTGTATGCAGTTCGAGGCACTCGACACAAGCTTAGTTCTAGGATATGACACACGAAGGTCTTGGAGAACCAGGCAGGCTTCAGGATCCAAGAGGAGCTGCAGAACCCTCGAGTCTTCTCTCTCTCTCTCTATCTTCGTTCCAAATTACGAGGAGACTTCTCCCGGAGGAGAGGAAGGAAAAGGCTCCGTAGATCCTGAGGACTTAATGAAGACAGATCCTAAGGACTTCGTTCCTCTCTCTTTCTTCGTTCCAAAATTGCGAGGAGACTTCTCTCGGAGGAGAGGAAGGAAAGAGCTCCGTAGATCCTGAGAACTTAATGAAGACAGATCCTTCAACTGTAGTACATACTGTAGTACTCAGTAACCATGATTTTTATTTTGAAAAATATCGAATTTTTTATTTCCACCACAGATTTTATTCTTGTAACTCACAAGATTTTTCTTTTACTTATTATACTAAAAATAACTCCTGATATGAAAGAAAAATTTTATGAAAATGAACGCTATTTACTCTAGAGCTTTGAAATGACAATCGTGTCTTATATAAATGAAGAATTTGAAAGTTTTTGAAATGACTCTCTCTCTCTCTCTAAATAAATAAATGAATAAATAAATAAATGAATATATATATATATATATATATATATATATATATATATATATATATATATATAATATGTGTGTGTGTACAAAAGAATCCACAGTAATATACTTGATCAAGACGAATAACATTTGTAAAAATAAATACAAAGCATTTATATATATGTTTCGTCTTCCTAATCAAGTATATTACTGTGGATTATTCTATAAACATACACTCGCCTAAGAAGCCACTACGTTATATATATATATATATATATATATATATATATATATCTATATATATATATATATATATATATAAATAAGAGATAGTATGTGAACTGATCGACAATCCTATCATTATAAAACATTTCACGTAAGACAATCTCCAAGCAGATGTTTATCTTTACAGTTTATTTACCAAAAACTAATGTTATGTCCTTCGACAGCACGCATACATAAGTATATATATATATATATATATATATATATATATATATATATATATATATATATATATATTATATATACATATACTACATACTATATATATATATATATATATATATATGTGTGTGTGTGTGTGTGTGTGTGTAATACATATTCAGTTCCTTGATCCTTCCATTTACTCGACAGCTGTTCCTCTGGTAGGTACTATACTACACTCATGTGAATGGCATTTCATTCCTTTGCTCCGCCTACAAGTATACTACTAGATCCAAAATGCAATTACAATGACGACATAATAATTCTTACGAACGTGAATTTGGTACAACGGCGGAAATTGTGTGGCATGGAATTCTTTTGTTTTTAAGTATCATTGTTACTCTTGTATATATACACACCCACCCCATATATCTATATAGATTATATATATCTATATATATATATATATATAGATATATATATATATATATATCACACACACGCGCGCGCGTCGCCACTACCCACCCAAAACCAAAGCCATTGTGATTGCCAGACCACAACCAACATTAAATATATATACAGGGGCACAAATACGACATTCCCATCTACAAAACAAGAGCGAGAGATCCGATCAAGGCAGATTAGAACCACTGCACTGAACTCCAAATACAGATGTGACTTACTCTATATCAATTACAACTTGCTATAGAGTAGTATCCAAAGCCAACGTCAAAAAAGGCACCAAAGTTTCTTCGGCGCAATCGAGTTTTCTGTACATCGTATAATCAAGGCCACCGTAAAGAGATCTATCTTTCAGCAGTCTCGGTATAATGCTGATGAGCCGCGGCCCGTGAAACTTTAACCTCGATCCGGTGGTGGCCTGTCCTGTGTCGTTGCCAGACTCACGATTATGGCTAACTTTAACCTTGAAATAGAATCAAAACTACGGAGGCTAGAGGGCTGCAATTTGGTATGCTTGATGGATTGGAGGGCGGATGAGCAACATACCAATATGCAGCCCTCTAGTCTATTAGACCATTTCAAGCCCTGCGATGCATAGGTTTTCTTAAATATCTTTTTAAATATCAACTGTATCTTCCTGAAAATTTGGTACAACATGTTTTACACCTTCCGCTAACATATGGCAATATAATTAAGTACCCTGAATTAATAATTACGGCACTTTATTTAGAAAATTTTCAATTTCCTCAGTATTAGTTGTAAATATACGAACACCTGTCGTTGGCTTAGCCAAAGAGTTATGAAAGAAGCCCCTCCCACTCCTCTCTTTCTTACTCTGTCTGATACTTATGAATGGAATAGTGTACTACCATATGTTTTTTTACGTCATAAAATGTACATGAACTACCATTTATTACTGATTACTTTTCATAAAGCCATTTGTATGTTTTTATTTATCATGTACCTTTCTTATCTATTTCCATGAGAATGGTGTGGTATTGGCAACTTTAGATTATTATTGGAGATATAAATATGGAAGGAAAAAAACTGATCATAGTTTATTTAAAAGTAAGATCACTATATACATTATTTTATTATATAGATCCAATAAAGTATGTACAATATTTACAGAAATTTTACAGATTTTGAAGTAAATTTTTGCAGTAACCATGAAAACAGCATAGACATACAAAATGAAAAACTGGTGGATAAATATATCAAAACTTATTAATTACAGGACTATATATACACAAGTATAAGGATATTTCAGCTCACTCCCCATCACTGTCTAAAAACAGATCGTTCTCGTCATCACTGGCGACGTTGACAACGATTGGATCTATGCAATCCCGGACGTTGTCAGTAAGCCAGTATTCGTTCTCGAAAGCTTGACTTCGTTGGACAGCTCCTTCCCACACCTGTTTAGTGACAGCAAGCCTTGCTTCCTCCAGTCTGGCCTTTAGGTCTGCCCTGGTGAAATGCCGTAACGATGAACGTACATTTAGCTTCATATGCGCCCATACCTGCTCGATGGCATCGAGTTCAGGATGGGCGGGTGGAACCCGGACGACAATATAAACACACCTGAACAGCTTGTAACTACTGCCCCTCTAATTTTCAGCGAGTATATTTTCCAGTATATATATACTCTAAATAAACCATGAGGTCATAATAATCTCCCAAAATAATGAAACACAAATAAACTTTATTGCATAAACTAATTTGGATATATAAAACAATAATCCATAAAGTAATTTAAAAATGTAAAACGCTATACGTCATAATCGTAGTACGGTACACTTTCATTCATATTTTGTTAACAGGGAGAGAAAGAAGTGGGCGGGCCATCTTTCCTAACGGTGTCCGAAAGTCTCAGTCAAAGGCAAAGAAAATTGGAAATGTTCAAGAGTAAAGTGCCATTATTAATAATTTTAGATACTTAGTTATATTGCCATACATTAGCGAAAGGTCTAAAACATGTTGGGCCAAAATTTCAAGAAGATACAGTTGATATTTAAAAAGATATTTAAGAAAACCTATGCATCGCAGGCCTTGAAATGGTCATTAGTAGTTTATCAAGAGTCAGTCTGGAAAGCTAAAAAAATTTCAGATGTATTATGTCTAATGGGTTCTGACTATGTCGTGAGTGATTTCCCAAAGTAGAAGGACATAAGCATTTAGGAGGTAAAAAACAAATATCCCTAGCACCATGAATATACTCGACCCATCCAGTTGCTTCCTGCAAGGCAGTACTCCATATTCTTCGAAACTGATTACTCGCCTCAGGATACGGAGACAATTTTGTCCTTGTTACCTAATTCTCATATTCTTTCAGCAGAACTAGTCTGCCCTACCTTCAGATGTTAGACTTTATATTAACTGCTATAAGTTGATAACCTGATTTGTAGTTCTTATCTGTAGACTACCTCACGTATACCCCCTCGACTTGGGACCACCTTGGCGTGGGGAGAGGCTCTTGAACCCCAGGAATTTGTTCCTGAGTTCGAGTCAAGAGACCTATATATCATTGTATATTTCTTTGGAATAACTTTCGTTGATTTTTCCACTATTGCAAAAATTTATTGGACTTGATAAATAGGAAAAGTCATAGCTGGGACTGAATTTATTTCTGAAACTAAATAGTGGGAACTGTAGTAGGACCATCAACTGCCCGATAATGTTCGGACCTGAGATTTCAGATTGACAGCTCAAAGGCAGAACTATTCTGCAGAGCTGGACCATGGATTCCAGGGGGCCTGGCTCTGAGATGGGACTCTCGGCATTCTTTCAGTTTACCCATGATATGATTAGGGTGGGAATGACTGTATTCGTGCAATACTCTGAGTCCTAGCAGGCGGGGTTGGCTTGCACTTGGGCCACTCTAATCATGTGCCATCCCCTGCGGGGTATGGTAGGGACACGGACATTTTGGAGTCGGTTCTCACTTGTACCATTAGTGGAAGAATAAACTCCGAGAGAGGCCAATGATATCTTTTTAAGGTTTTCAGGTTTAATTTTTTTCAACCCATTAAATCTTTATGACTAGTGCCTAGAAGGATTCGAGTACCCCTGGACCCTTTGTTAAAAATGTTTCCTCTGTTTTGCCATTACTCATTGGTAAATAGATTTTGCTGTTGCAGACCTACTGGATTTATAATGCCTGTAACATTTCCTGGTAAATTTCCGCAAATTACCACAGGTTTTATCCCACCAAGGAACAGCAGGTCTGCGTGGTTTTCCTTTGGTCTTTAGTATAGAGTTTTCACCATTATTCAATATTTCAGAGGCAAAGTACTCATAAGCCTTTATATGGGACTCGAAGGACTCAAATTTCTGGGATAGGTTAATACCTTCTTGAAATTTGATCCAATCTGCTTCCTTTTCCTTCCATTTAATAGGAAAATTCGAGGACACATTTCTCACAGACTTAAGATGAATGGGAAAGTGGTCACTGTCATGTAGAAATTCATCTACAGACCAATTAAAATCCAAATAGAATGAAGAAGAGCAAATACTCAAGTCTATAGCAGATGAATCACATGTGTAGACATTATGATATGCCATAGTACTATCATTATAAAGTGTAAAATCATTATTATTAACAATATCAATGATCCTACCCTTTGTGTTTAAAAAATTACCACCCCAAAGTGGATTGTGAGAATTAAAATCACCAAGTAGTAAAAAAGGAGGAGGAAGTTGATCAATTAAACATTGAATGTCCCCACGAGTGGACATACATCTTGAGGGAAAGTAAAGGGAGCAGATTTTGATTTCACAGTCAAAAATAGTCCAGATAGCAACTGCCTGAAGCTGCGTGTTAAGAGAAACAATACAGTGTTGCAATGTTTTAGCAATAACTATTGCAACACCTCCATTGGCACGGTTCCCATTTGTGGGGCTCATCTTATAAATCACATAGTTTAGACACAGATTGTATACTGCATCTCCTAACTTAGTTTCTTGGAGACATACAACCCCTGGATCTTGCTCACGCAGTGATACTTTTAGAATTTCTGAACGAGTCCTTAGTCCCTTACAATTGTATTGTAAAATGTCCAGATTGAACTTTTATTGCTAGGATCTCCCAAGGGCAATTCAACTGTAATCTATATTATTTCTTTGGTTTATTTTCCGTGTTGTACTTTATAGTAGTTTCTCTAGATTGTCTTGATATATGAGGCTTATGATCAGATCCCTTATTTTTTTATTAGTTTTCTGATACGAAGCAGAGTGGACCTCTACTACAATATTCTTAGTATCCAAGGAACATTTGATTCCTTGGCTGTTTCTGAGGCAGACGTACCCTCATTGCTGGCCTCACTTCTGTTACACTTTTTATGGTGGTTTGATATGTCCATACTTTGAGCAGGTGGAGGAGAGGATGAAGGAGTTCTTACTCTCTTTGAACCTTTGGTTTGTTCTTGGCCCATTTCTTCGTTGCAGGTTTCTTGCTGCAGAGATGGGAGAGACAAAGGGAAGGTCTCATCAACTGGAGATGATTCAACTGTATAAGTAGGCACTTCTTCCTTAAAGAGGGGGACTTTAACCCTAGCAGGCTGAGTACCTAGACTAGATGACTGGGTCTTATTCTCGGGAGTTCTTATTTTTAAACCAAGTACAGGTGCTACATTGTTAGCTTGAGTTTTTATAGGGGATAGAGAGTTCAAAGCCATAGCATATGTCTTAGTTTGACCAAGTAATTTTTTAGCGTACTGATAATCCACTGTGCAATTTATGTATTTTGGTTGTTTCGAACAAGGACCATGTTAAGGGGCTGATCAATTACTACAAATTTTATTGTTTTTACAGAATCTGGATGGATGGCCGAACTGAAAACAGTTATAGCACTGCAGAGGTTTTGATAAAAATGATTTAACTTTGACCCTCTCATTTTCCAAATTCACATAAGATGGTACATCAGAGTCCTCAAAAGTTAAAATGACCATATTTGCCTTTGGATTTTTTTTTCACCTTCAATACAGAAGTTGGACTAATTTCTAATATTTCATTTTCTGTCAATTCACAAAGGTCTCTATCAAATACTACTCCTTTTCCATAACTGAAATTGACGTGTGGTTTAACTTCTTTGATCATGTTGTCTTTCTAAAACTTCTTTAGTGTCAGCATATATGGTTGGGTGTTTGATTTGGATGTATTTGCTAAATTTGTAATAATTGCAGTTTTCCTCCCTATCAGATACTACCAACCACATTGGAGGTTTGGGAGTGCTTTAAAAAGTGGCATTATCCTCAAAATTTGGTTGAGTTACTTGTACCCATTGAGATGGCCTATAAACATCCATGTTTTTAGGAGTCTTGTCAGACAGCGCTCCTTTGACAATTGATTTAAAATTTTGATATTCTTAATATTACTGCTGGCTTTGAGTGTAGCTTCATGTTTTTCAAAGTTACCCATGCTTCCCATTTTCCTTCATTTTCATCAAAGCTCATTCTCAACTCTTATAATTTTACCATAGCCAGCAAATGAAAGAGTGTGTGTTTCATGGGAGGCCCCACCCCTCCCTTCCAGTCCTTAGCTTCTTTTCCACTCTCTATTTGTCTCTCTTTCCTTCTTTCTTCCTTTCTCTGACTCTTTCTCTCTTCCCTTCTCTCTGTGAGAGACAAAAAGAGGAGAAGGGGCGCAGGACAGGAAGGGAGGTCCCACCCCTCTCTTCCAGTCCTTAGCTTCTTTTCCTCTCTCTATCTCTCTCTCTTTCCTTCTTGCTTCCTTTCTCCCTTTCTCTGACTCTTTCTCTCTTTCCTTCTCTCTGTAAGGGGCAGAAAGAGGAGAAGGGGCGCAGGGCAGGAAGGGAGGCCCCACCCCTCCTTTCCAGTCCGTAGCTTCTTTTCCACTCTCTATCTCTCTCTCTTTCCTTCTTGCTTCCTTTCTCTGACTCTCAGTAGCCATTTTGCTTGGTGAGACGTTCCCGTGCACAGTCTGATTAATCAACAGATATCACATAACATACGTCTAGAATTTGAGAAGTATCTAGAAGTGTTCATGAACTGTTGGTGATAAGATGAGTGTGAAAATAGTAGGATAAAGCGTCTACTAAGTTAGTTTATCAAGTGAAATACTGTAAATCAGATCAAGATGGCAGTAAGTTCTAACTGTGGTAAGAAATGGCAAAATTTAGCGTGTTTAGCAGATTCGCAATACGATGAGGTAGCAGGAAGCAAGCTGGCATTTCTCATCTATGAGATCAACAACAGCCCTAACCAAAAAGATACAAAAGCATTAATAGACATATTAGGAGGATATGATCCTTCAAACTGGAACAAATCAACAGAAAACATCTTGAAAATAATTGAAGAAGTTCCAAATAAAATCCAGGTGGTCAAGAGACTCATAAAGAAAATATACATAAATCAACATATTCCGACAAAGAAAATGAATAAGGTGAACATTGTGAATATCCTAATTGATGCAATAGGAAAAAAATGCCAAAAGCATGCAAACTGTGTAAGGTGTGACAATGTTATTAAATCAAGACTGAATGTACAAATAGTTGAGGATGAAGAAGGATAGGAAGAGGAAGAAGAAAAAGAGGAAAATGGAAGAGAAGTAAACAAAACTGAAATGACAGAAAAAAATAAGGAAAACAAAGAACAAGATAAAAGTATGGATGCAGAGATACCCATTGATACTACATATGAGGCAATCAAGCAGCATACATACAAAGAAATAAATTATGACATGACAACACAAAAGAAAATCCCAAAGAGGCTCTATCCAGATCTGCACACTGATGGGAAAGAGGAAAAAATAGAAGAAAGACAAAGTCTGCAACCTTTTGAAAAGAGGGAATTGCAGATTCGGAGAAAGATGTTACTACAAACATCCCAAGGTATGTCACAACTATGAAATCTATGGTAAATGTGCATACCTAGACGGCTATGAGGATAATTGCATTGATCTACATCCAAAAATATGCAAAAACCTAAAAGAAGGAAAAGGATGTAAGTTCGACAAAAAATGTAAATATATGCACCCTGTAGCCATGAATCAAAATTAAATAGATTATCAATCAAATAATAAAATCCAAAGTAAGAAAGAAACAAATAAAGAGAGGAACAAAGAATATCAGGTGAAGGAAAAACGAAAGCCATACCGTGATATGGTGTGTCAGCAAAATGTTTCCAACCATCAGCTTCAAGATACAGCTCAAGAGATAAGAACTGTATTTATGATGCAAGATTTAGATATGGATAAAATTGCAGATTCAGACACAAAATGAATAATTATGATAAAGGAAGATAAAATATTATGAAAAAGTTGGATTTTTTAATGTCAGAATTTCTGGAAATGAAGAAAAGAACAACATACCAGAACAGGAAAGAGACATGGGAAAATCCTTATTATTACCCATATTAAATGAAGGAGAAAACACGCAAACCATCATAGTGATGAATGCGCAGGGTTTAGTTACGAGTAACTCAAAAAGAAAAATAGAGTACTTAGAAGAACTAACCCAAATTGAAAAGAAAATAGATATAATGAATATAAGTGAAACTTGGTATTCCCAGGAGACTGGGAATGACGATCAAATAAAAGGGTTCCAAACTTATAGATCAGATAGAAAAAATAGGAATCAAGGATGAACCGCAATATATGGGAAAGACAAAAAACAAGGAAAAATATATGAGAAATATAGTAACTCAGAATGTGAATTAATAGCGGTAGAATTTGAATCTGAAAAATTAATGAACATAGTAATATATAGACCCCCTAATACTAAAGAGTTTGACATAATAGAAAAATTGGATGATATATGTAGAAATCACAAGGACTGGACTATTCTCCTTTCCGGAGACTTTAACTTTCCTTTCATAGACTGGAAAGAATGAATAGGAGATTGTTGTTGTATTTATACATATAAAAAAAGAGAATAATAGTAGTGCAGAAGATAAGAGGCAATTCGAAAAGCTACTAGATATGCTACTAGATTACAACATTCAACAAATAAATCACCTGCCAACAAGAGAGGATAATATTTTAGACCTAGTATTTGTGAACGAGGTGAATTGTGTTAAAGAAATAATAGTGTATAATACGAATATTTCAGACCATAATGTCATAGACCCCGTAGGGGGGTAGTGCCGTCAGTGCACACTCATGTGGTGCACTGTAGGCATTACTTAAGGTTCTTTGCAGCGTGCCTTACCATTACTCTCTTATATATATATATATATATATATATATATATATATATATATATATATATATATATATATATATATATATATATATATATATATATATATATATATATATATATATATATATTACACACAACACAATCTCCTATTCATTCTTTCCAATCCACAAGGAATAGGAGTATAGTCCAGTCTATTTCTACATATATCATCCAATTTTTCTATTATTATGTCAAACTCTTTAGTATTAGGGGTCTATATATTACGATGTTCACTAATATTTCAGATTCAAATTCTACCACTACTAATTCACATGCTGAGTTACTATATATCTCAAATATTTTTCCTCGATTTATGTCTCTCCCATACATCCTATTTTTTCTATCTGACCTATAAGTTTGGAACCCCTTTATCTGATCATCATCACCAGTCTCTTGGGAATACCAGGTTTCACTTATATTCATTATATCTATTTTTTCAGTTTTGGTTAGTTCTTCTAAGAACTCTATTTTTCTTTTTGAGTTACTCGTAATTAAACCCTGCGCATTCATCACTACGATGGTTTGCGTGTTATCTCCATCATTTAATATGGGTAATAATAAGGATTTTCCCATATCTCTTTCATGTTCTGGCATGTTGTTCTTTTCTTCATTTCCTGAAATTCTGACATTAAAAAATCCAACTTTTCGAACACATTTGATCTTCCATCTTCATATTTATCCATTTTGTGTATGTATCTGCACCATCCCCTCGCATCGTATATACAGTGCTTGTTCCTTGCACTGTATCTGGATGCTGTTGCTTGATATCTCGATGCTGATGTTTCATAACGCAGCAATGGCTTGTTTTTCTCCCTTCACCTCATGTTCTTTGTTCCTTACTTTATTTGCTTCATTTTTATTCTTATTAATTTTATTTTGATTCACGGCTACAGGGTGCATATATCTACATTTTTTGTTGAACTTGCATCCTTTTCCTTCTTTTAAGTTTTTGCAAATTTTTGGATGTAGATTGCTGCATTCATCTTCATAGCCATCTAGGTATGCACATTTGCCATAAATCTCATAATTGTGACATACCTTGGGATGCTTGTAGTGAGATCTTTCACCCAATCTGCGATTCCCTTTTCAAAAGGGTGCAGACTGTCTTTCTTTTTTTCTTGCTCTTTCCCATCGGTATGAAGATTTGGATACAGCCTTTTTGGGATTTTACTTTGTGTTGCCATGTCGTAATTTATTTCATCATATGTATGCTGCTGTATTGCCTCATATGTAGAATCTATGAGTATCTCTGCATCCATATTCTTGTCCTGTTCTTTGTTTTCATTATTTTGTTCTATCACTTAGGTTTTATTTTCTTCTTTTCCATTTTCCTCTTCTTCCTCTTCCTCATCTTCATCCTCTACTATCTGCACATTAAGTCTCGATTTAATACCATTATCTATCCATGATAGACATGTTGAGCAAAATACTCTTGTGTCCTTACTTGCATTTTGCTGGACTTCTGCGCATTAAAGATGCATAGGTACGTGGCCTGCATAGCATTTCCTGATCAAGTTATGTGGATTTACAATGCTATACCACACCTTACTAAATTACATGCTTTCGGCATTCGTTTTCCTATTGCATCAATCAGTATATTCACTATATTCATCTTATTTATTTTCTTTGTTGGAATGTGTTGATTTAAGTAAATTTTCTTATAAGTCTCTGGTCACTTGTATTTTATTTGGTACACCTTCAATTATTTTCATAATATTTTCTGCGGACTTACCCCAGTTTAAAGGATCATATCCTTCCAATATGTCTATGAATATGTTTGCATCTTTTTGGTTACGGTTGATATTGCTCTCACAGATAAGAATTGCTGCCAGTTCCCTTCCTGTTAAGTCCTCATTTTGCATGTCTGCAAGGCAAGCAAGAGTCCTCCATTTCTTTCCGTTGCTGCCACTCCTGCCATCATGTTTGAATTTTTAATAATTCACTCAAAAAACTAACTTAGTCGACACTTTATCCTACTATTCTGACACTAATCTAATCATCGACAGTTTGCGAACACTTCTATCTATAATTCGTTTTCTAGTTGTATATTATACACATGACATCGGTTGATTTATCAGACCATGCACAGGTACATCTCACCAAGCAAAATGGCACGAGATAGAGAGGAGGCGGAGAGGGAGAGGAGGAGAGAGACGAGAGAGACAGAAGAGAGAGAAGAGGAAGAGATTGTATTAGAGGAGTTGTTATTATTGAGAGCGAAAGAGACAGTGATGGAGAGAGAAAGAGAGTAAGAGAAAGGAACTTTCTCTTTTCTTTCTTTTCCATTTAACCAGACTGAGCCACAGCAATGCATGGAAGGGTACGACTAGTACATATAATATAATTTCAAAGTCATCTTAAACATTAGTACCCTTAAAGATATATAGTACATACATACATACTTCTGACACTTCCAGCCAAGAGAGAGAGAGTGAGAATTACCACATGACATACGTATCTTGTGGTGAGAGAGAGAGAGAGAGAAAGAGAGAGAGAGAGAGAGAGAGAGTTGTCCTTACAGTATTTAAAAGTGAAATGGAAAGATTATTGTATTTCTTTAAAATACTCACATATGAATTTTGTAATTACAGCTATACTACTATTATTACATTATATTATTATTGGAAAATATTAATAAACTTATTACATACATGTAACATAAAAATTATGTCATCTCAGTAAAAGTGAGAGAGAGAAATTGTGTAAAAACCATTAAAATTGTTGACCATTTAATGGGACCACTCCCCTCCCCTGTCACATTACTTGACATATTTGATAGCTTCTGGAGTTCACGAGCTTCTCTGGAGTTAGAGAGGTGATGGAAAAGGATACAGAGAAAGATAAGGAAAAAATGTTCATTTGAAATTACAGTTATATTATTATTATTATTATTATTATTATGTGAAAACATTAATGAACAGATACATCTACCATAAAAATTCTCTCATGTCAGTAAGAGAGAGGAGTTATCCTTACTTAAAAGTGAAATGGAAAGATTATTTTTATTTAAAATACTATCACATACAGTCAGTCAGGCTTGGAGTAATTACATTATGCTTTATGTCAATTACATTTACAATTATAATTATCAGTTTATTATCAAATTACAATTGCAACTAAAATTAATATTAAATAGAAATAAAGAAGTACGATTATAATTACCTTAAAAATGGGTAAATAATTATATTTCAATTAAATTACAATTACAATTACAACAAGCTTGCAGTCAATGCATAGCCCTGGTGTAAACCGGGCGTAGCCTAAGCAGACAAGAGATACCAACAAGTCAATTTCCTTCACTCCAGATGTTGCAAAAAACTAGTGCACGAGTTTTCCGTGATGTAATCCCACCCGTCCATCCATTTCCCACTTTTCAATGTAAGGCGAATTGCCACCTATTAGGCAATCTGGCGGCTAAAGCAGAATGGTTCTTTCTTGTCAGTTCACATTTATCAGTCCTCGCCTCTTCCCCCCCATGGATTAATAACAGAATTCTTGTTGTCATGTAAATTATATAAGAAACAGAAGAATGCTTTCTTTTGGAGGAGAAAAAAATTATCAGTAAAATTGACTAACCCGATCCGCCTGGGTATAAAAGGCGAGTGCGTCAACCGCATGGCCTCTTACTTCTAATTAACTCAGATCAGGTAGTAGCTCTTCTGGGTTGTGTACGTGGTGTATGGGTGTGAACTAGCCATGAGGGGAAGTTGCGAACGACGTCAACATTATGTACAGTAAGTAATCATTTTTCCAGTAGTCATCGTTGGGCTAATTGATGTAAACCTTTGCTGTCATTGTTTAATCAACTTTCAGGAAAGCGTCCCTATCTATTTTAATGGAAGTGTAATTCAATTTAATGGATTTTTCTGTGTTTTTTGAGTGGTCGTGTGGCCACATTAAATTAATCAAAATTTGGGGTGCTGTGCCACCTAAATTCACTCATCACTGCTTTGTTTTACTGTTAACATTAGTACATTCTAATTATGTATAACTATAAATCCTCCGTGTTTACCATTCGAGTTGTCCTTGTGCACGGGCTGGAACCATCCCCTAAGGTAGGGCTATCAGCCACCCTCCATCTGGCATGAACCTGAAAAACAGTCGCAATAACATTCGCGACATTTTGGTCCTTCGTTGAACCAGATAGCCCTAAGGCTATCTGGCGCTTTGACAAAGACCATAATCGAGCAACGGCAGCTCATTTATGGTCTTTGTCAAAGCACTGGGTCATTCGCAACTACCCTCATGCCTTCTGAGTAATGAAAATGCAAAAGTTACTGTAGGCTAGGCGCCCTGCGACAGAGCCTAGTTTGTTTTTTGCCCACATTAGGGGCTATTTAGATGCTAGAGCCTGTGCCAGTGCAAGGCTAGCATAACCACTGTGTTGATGTTCATGCGTGAGGCGTGCATGTTCAGCCGTATTTCCTTGTGTTATTAGATTGATCTGCTGGGAGCGGGCAGAAAAAACATATCAGGAAATCATTAACGTAATGTGAAGGGCGACGTCATTTTCTTTGTAGCATTTAGAATGAATTGAGAAACTCAAAATGGCGGCCGCCTCCATAACACAAATCGAGTCCCTTGTATGCCCTCTGACCACCACAATCATTAGTGCCAGAACAAATCTCATAAACTCGTTAACTGAGAATGTTCATCAGAATTTGTTAGCCAGAATTCAATCAGATGAGAAACAGTTGCAAACGTTGTATGTGTCACACACAGTCAAATTAGAGTCATCCCTCGAAAATAAAGTCATTAATGTCCTGGAAGATGCAGGCCAAGTTGTAACCTTGTTATTGAGTTGTGTCGGCTCGTTGACTAGCGTAACGCAGCCAACAACACGTTTACCACGTCTCAAAGAGCTACCCCTGCCCACATTTAAAAGCAAAAAAAGCGAATTCACCACATTTACTGAACTGTTTGATGTACATGTGCATAGTAGACCTGATTTAGATGATGTTGCTAAGTATACCTATTTGTTAGGTTGTTAGAAGGAGACCCACTCAAGGTCGTTCAGTCCTTGAGCGTCACAGCTGCAAACTACCAAGTTGCCCACAATTTGCTTGAGAAGTATTACGGGAACCAGCAGCAGGCACTAGTCATTCTGCATAGAGGGCTAGCCAATCTTTTCGTCCCCAAGTGCAACTATGTGGACCTAAAAAATTTCCGCATAGAACTAACTATTTAAATCGAACAAATGAAACGTTTGAGCGGATCCCTGTTAGATCACAGCATGTTGCTAAGTCTTATCAACCAGAAGTTGTTGCAAGGACAAGTCTATTGCAAAGTAGTTGAGTATCTGCACTGAACAAGTTGTTTGAAGCGCTGGATTTCATTATAAGATGAATGGAGGATGATGCATTGCAGAGGCGAGGGGAATTGTCAACCGCCCGTAAGAAGGGATTCAAAGCAAATGCTAACCGTGCAACCACTTGCCCGTTCTGCAACAGCAATCACTCCACATCTCATTGTGTAAAGTACTCTACCACGGTGGCTAAAAAAAACGTTAGTTAATTCTGAATAAGAAATGTTTCTACTGCCTAGCGTCCGGTCATGCCAGTAGGCAATGTAACATAAAACATAATTGTATGTCATGTGATGGACGACATCACAGTTTGATTTGTGAGAAAGACAATGCGCAACCCAGATCTGTCGCACCCACCAACAACCCCAGTTATCAGTCCTCCTCAAAAACATCACAAGTAGTACCAACGCCTGTGAAGAACCCAGGCAACAACCGAAGGATAAGTCAAAGAACGCAGCCAAAAGCCAAAGACGAGAAACCTTGCGTAACTGCAAACATGGTCAAGGACGAGCCTTCGACCAAGTTGCCGGCTACCAACAGCTACAGCTACCGTGAATTCACATAGCAAACCCCTTTCCACCAGAGTATTTTTGGATACTGGTAGACAGCGCAGTTTCATCTCGAGTTGGCTTGCGAAGAAGTTAGGATTGCCAGTTATTAAATGCATTTTGTTGAATATTGCACCATTCGGCTCACAGATTGTAAAAGGCGAGTACGATGTCATTTCATGTAGAATACACATGGGTGCTAGAGTAATCCGCACTAAACTCGTTGTCCGTGATGATGTAAACACTCCCATTCTTAACGTTGGCCTTCCTAACGAAAAGCATATTTGCAGCGCAAAGGTTGCCCTATGGCTGATGATAAAATTAATAGTGATCTTCTTACTAATATTAATTAATATCCTGGTTGGGGCAGATTATTTTAGCTTGTTCGTCCTCGGTATAGACAAGATTGATTGAGCGAGTTTGTGATGCATAACAACATAACGCCATATGGTCACGTACCACAGTGGGCCCTGAAAGGGATAAACACATCTGTTGTTCGCACATTACATGTTTGTTGAACCACCCCAGAGATTGATGTTGATATGTGGTGGAGATTGGATACCGAAGGCATCACTCCCCATGAACAGTACACCACCTCAGAGCACACTGCTATGAATAAAGTCCAGAGTAGCATTGTAATTATCAAACGAGGGTACCAAGTAAGCTTACCGTTCTGCGGGCTAGAATGCCCAGATAAAAATCGTAATGCATTCACTCAATTGAACGTGTTAGAAACGCAATTTCTGAAAAACCCTGAGTACCGAAGAGACTATGAGAACGTCCTTCATTTCTGAAGTCACCGATTCAAAGATTGAGGGATATTATTTGCCCCACTTTGGGGTTAAGAAGCAGTCTCACAACTCCTTTACATATTGTGTTCAACGCATTCTCTAAAGTCAAGGGAGAACTGTCATTGAATGATTGCCTTTATCCAGGTCCCAACTTAACTGAAATGCTTTAAGATTTGCTCCTTAAGTTTCGACGTGATCCCTATGCGTTAGTATCAGACATCAAAAGCTTTCCACAGCGTATTGCTACATCCCGATGATACTATATATGCATGTTTTTTGTGGCGACGAGAGCCGAAACGAGCGGCTACAAACGCCTTTAACATAACCAGTAGTCCTTATCTTTTGCAACAAGTGTTCCAAACCCATCTCTGCGAGCGGGGACGGGAAGATATCATTAAATCCTTCTATTGCCAGGTCAAATCTTTGCTAGACGAGGCCCACATGCCTTTGACGGGGTGGGCAAGTAATTGTAGGGAGTTTGATCAGCAGATTGGTTGCAAGGAACCCGATGAGGTCAATATTTTGGGAATGACTTGGGACAGAAGGGTAGATAAGTTGAGTTTAAGGCCTAAGAATGTCCAGAACTGTAGAAGCATTTCCAATCGTCTTACCAAATGCAAGCCACTGTCCCTTTTGGTGGCCAATTTTGACTTTTTAGGGCTAGTCAGTCCCCTTTTTGTGCGGGAAAAATTCTCCTTCAAGAATTGTGGGAAGCTGGGGTTGGCTAGGATGATATGCTGTCAGATGATCACCAATTAGAAGCTAGCAAACTACTCACTGAATTCAACAATGTTCACACATGTAAGTTTGAGAGGGAAATTGTGCATAAAGGTAGCGAATGGCATCTGTTTACTGACGTGTCGAGCAAAGTTTACTGTGCTGTAGCCTATGTCAAACAAAGATCCGAACACATTAGTTTCTTGACTTCGGAAATGCGAGTCACGCCTTGCAAGCAACCGAAACTGACAATTCCAAAGTCAGAATTATGAGCATTATTGTTAGGATTTAGATTGGGAAAGTATCTTTGTAAGTTGTTTAGCTTCACCACAGTAGTGCTATGGACTGATAGCAAAGTAGCTATTGCCTGGGTAGGTAGCCGCATGGGAAGTAAAAACACTTTCATTTCTAATCGAGTGGGGGAGATTGTTTTGATCCAACAGGAGTGTGGCATCAAGTTGAAGTACGTCCCCACGAAGCAGAATCCAACTGACATCTTCACCCAAGGTTCAACATTGCACGATTTGAGAGTCAACTGCCTATGGCATGAAGGACTACCCTTCCTTCACAGTGAGGGGACCCGTGAACCATGTGTCGAAGAGGGAGAATCTCCAATCCAACAAATTGTGATCATGGCTGCCCTGAGAAAGCTAAGGGAAGAAGGAACTTTGACTCCGCCCACTTAACTATGGAAAATGCGGGGGAGTAAAGTAGACTTCACACGACTTATGAAAATTATGTCTTTGGTATTGAAATTTGGGAACTGCCAAGCAGACCCTTTCTTGAAATTAGTTTACTTTGAACAGAGAGACCACCTTTCTACAGTGTGTAGTAAATTAGAGAGTAGTCTGCCATACCCACTCACATTAAAAATTTTGTAGAGCAATTAAGCCTAGTCATGCATAATGGCATAATTTTCACAGGAAATAGATTAGTTAAAGTTACTAATACAAAGAATGAGCTAGTATTGCTGCCCTCCAAAAGTACTTCAGTATCATTGTACCTCACCCATCTCCATGTAACTCACAAGCAGTGGGGTTAATGTTCTGATGACTCTTTTCCGGCAAGAATGTTGGAGTCCAGGATTGAGGGCTACTGCCGAGAGAGTAGTGGGGAGATGTAGGGCATGTGTGTTAACCTTCAGACCTTTTCTCCAACAACCACCACCTCCACCCCTCCTGACCGATAGAGCGCTCATGATATGTCCCTTCAAAAAGGTAGGAGTAGACCACATGGGCCCCATACCCATAGAAGGAGGAGTGGGGCACATTCTCATCATCATCTGCTTGGCCAGCCATGCAGTATATCTCGATTACTGCAGCAGCCTGGACGCCAATATCTTTGTTTTGCTGCTTAGACACTTCGCAGCCACCCATGGTGCTCCTTCGACCATCTACAGTGATAATGCCATGACCTTCAGGGCCGCAAGCACCTTTCTTCAAGATGTGTACAACAAGGATGTTACCTGAGAATTCCTACACCGAACGGGAATCAGGTGAGTTTTTCAAACCCCCCGATCTCCCTGGAAGGGGGGATTTTTTGGAAGGCTGATTGGGGTTGTCAAGAGGACACTCGCTACAATGTCACGACAGAATTTGTTCACTGAGGAACAACTCCAAACCCTGATCAAAGCCGAAGCTGTGGTCAACAACCACCCCCTGATGTACTCGGGAGACATGCGTAAAGACAAAGCCCTCACACCATCACACCTCATCCGTGGAGATGTTGTCACTTACTGCCGCTTGTGGTTCCTCACAAGGATATGCATATGACACTGATGACAAGCCAACTCCGTCACCAATATTCCAGGTTGACAGAGACCCTTAGTTGCTTTAAAAAGTACTAGAGGGAAGCTACCTGAAATCTCTTCAAGAGCGTCATGACCTGCGAGAGGCCTCCCAACCCCCATTGTGCTGTGTGTAGGCGACCCCGTCCGTGCTGGTGAAAACAGACCAGCGTAAATGCAGTCAATGGCCCCTCGGCAGAATCCTCAAACTTTATCCTGATGAAAAAGGAGTCATCAGGTCCTTAAAAGTCCTGTTTGAGGAAAAGGAACATCTGCATGCAACTCAACATATTGTTCCACTTGAGATGAACACCCACGACGACGAACGAGATGATGATGTCCAAGACGACGAGAGTGAAGAAAACGTAAGTAATGGTGAGCCAGAGATAGACATTAATGATGAAGTGAATCGACAGGCTGATGAACTCGAAGAAAGTGGTCATGACATAAGTAGTGTTAGGAGTGAAATGAGTGAGACAGCACGTGATGCAGGTATCCGTCCGAAAAGGAAGGCTACAGAGGAACAGAGAAAAAGGATGTTGGAGTGAGTAAGAGATGATCTGATTTAGTGTAGTGTATGTATTTGTTGTAGGTAGAGGTGAACTCTGAAAGTGAATGTGCATGTTGGAAAAGAGTTTTGAAGGAGTTAGGGCTGAGACTCTGTTCTCTATATTCCGTTTTCTGTTGAGTCGTTGCATGCGAACCGACCCTGTGGTCCATGGCGAACTCAACAGAACAACTTGTATGTGTTGATTTGTGAACTCTGTACATTTTGTAACTCTTGCATTGCACAAGAAGAGCTCCCACCACGTGAAACCCTTGTATAAGTGGTTTATGGCATCTGTGTTGCAACAACGAACCTTTGAATTTGTAGATCGTAATGATCTTATTGCATAAGTGATCTTCTGTTACTGTTCTTGCATTAATTGGCTGGTGTCGTGAAATATGTCCATCTTTTATGATTGCTAAATCACCTATGCATGATTGCATCAGTGTATTATTAATTTTTCTGCCATTGATGATGGCCCTGATATGAGCTAGTATACTCTGTGACGAGCACTGAGTCAGTTGCAAGTTCCTTGAAGAGGAATCTTGACTGTTTTTTTCATGATTTTGCATCTACCATTGATTAAGCTATGCTTGAGTATTGATATTGAATTCTACTATCGATGCTTTGAGATACGTTAATATTGATGAACAGATATATACTTGCATTGCCTTTGCATGATTGCACTTGCCATGATGTGGCATGCACTGTTTGTCTATTGATGCCATGATGTTATTCAAATTGCATTTTGATGTTATTCTGCTGCCATTAGATGGTATGTGTTACTCTGTAGCATGTTATGATGAATTGATATTGCTTGAATATTGCTTGAGCCATTTATTGTAATTATTACCTTGATAGAGTTACAATGTGTACATTGCTTTTGATTATTGATTTGTGTCCTTGCCTTTTTGAGTGATCACTCCGTATTGCACCTGTTTGCTGTTGAAAGCTAGACCCGTGCTGTAGCATTGCGAACGAGTCTAGGCTTCGACGACCCGTTTGACCATGTCTGCCTACTTCATCCAATTGCCTTGTTGCCTGCTTTCTTTCCTTCCTCCCTTTTGGAGGGTGAAGAATGTCATGAAAAACTAGTGCACGAGTTTTCCGTGACATAATTCCGCCCATCCATCCATTTCCCACTTTTCAATGCAAGGCGAATTGCCACACATCAGGCAATCTGGCAGCTAAAGCAGAATGGTTCTTTCATGTCAATTAACATTTATCAGTCCTCGCCTCTTCCCCCCCATGGATTAATAACAGAATTCTTGTTGTCATGTAAATTATATAAGAAACAGAAGAATGCTTTCTTTTTGAGGAGAAAAAAAATTATCAGTAAAATCAACTAACCTGATCCGCCCGGGTATAAAAGGCGAGTGCACCAACTGCATGGCCTCTTCCTTCTAACTAACACAGTTCAATTAGTAGCTCTTCTGGGTTGTGTACGTGGTGTATGGGTGTGAACTAGCCATGAGGGGAAGTTGCGAATGACGTTAACATTATGTTCAGTAAGTAATCGTTCTTTCCAGTAGCCATCATTGGGCTAATTGATGTAAACCTTTGCTGTCATTGTTTAGTCAACTTTCAGGAATTTGTCCCTATCTATTTTAATGAAAGTGCAATTCAATTTAAGTGATTTTTCTGTGTTTTTTGAGTGGTCATGTTACCACGTTAAAATCATCTAAATTTGGGGTGCTGTGACTCCCAAATTCACGCATTACTGCTTTGTTTCACTGTTAATGTTAGTAAATTCTAGTTTTGTAATAAAATTGTTAAAATCCTCCGTGTTTACCATTAGAGTTGTCCTTGTGCACAACTGGAATCTGTCCCCTAAGGTAAGGCTCTCGGCCTCCCTCCATCTGGCATGAACATGAAAAACAGTCCCAATAGCATTTGCGACACCAGATGCAACCACTTTACTTATAACCACCTTAGACTAGCTCACGTCATACTGTGCTTGGTCAACGACCAGCTTCCACCTCATATAGCATGAGTTGCCAAATGCCACAGATTCCTTGCTTTACAATCTGGTGCAAGAAAATTATCCTATTGTTAAGACCGAAGGTTTGTTAGCCATGAAAAATACAAATTGATTTTAAAATTTGTCATATATATCATACAAAAATCATACATCACTGTAAGAGAGAGAGAGAGAGAGAGAGAAATTATTATGTGATATTTAATCTTATTAAACTTACTAATTCAGTATTAATCAATATTAATACTATTTGAAAATTAGTAAATCATTTTTGTATCATAAAAAGTATTTAGTCATGAAAATGACATCAAAATACACTAATTAGCGAATATTTATCGTCAGAAAAACAGGCGAATAAGCAATTTCCCACAAATAATGGGTAGATATGGTCCAAAGAAAAATCTGCGAATATGGGGGTTTGACTGGAGAGAGAAACACCATCAATGACCCCAACCACAGTAGACTTGCCCTAGTAAACAACTGACGAAGACCTGAGATAGCTGGACATCTGGCCTGCTGCTTTGCGAGAAAAGCCTCTCGCTCTCAGGAGATACTTGACAGTCTCCAGCCTTGAAGAGATAAGAGATTTTACCGACTGGTGGAACCTTTCCACATGAGACTGGCAAAGGAGTTTGTTCCGTGGGGGAATTTCTCTCGGAACCGCTGACGGAAGTTCTGGGAACCACTCATCCTGTGGCCACAGAGGAACCACCAAGTTCATCCTGAGATTCCTGGAATTCATTACGTAGTAGATGAAACAGCCTGTCACTACATCCTGATGCAGAGACCACCTGTATGTAGGACTTTACTCCGACGACTTAGCTTGTCAGCCACCACATTCCTTCTGCCAGGAATGTACAGGCAGTCCCCCGGTTTACGACAGTCTTGCTTACAATCTTGCAAGGTTACAACGCTTTTCAATTATATTCATCAGAAATTGTTTCCAAGTTTACGACGCATGATCTAGGGTGACGGTGCTTACCACACCAATCTGATGGGAGAAATATGACTCCAAAAAGGCAAAGATTAATATTTGAAGGTTTAATTTTTTTAGGGAAAAGTGCAATAAAAATACAGTTTACATCATTTTTAATATGCCCAAAGCATTAAAAGTAAGGTTTTCTTAGGGTTTTTTGACAATTTTCTGGCTTATAACAATTTTGGCTCATGGCGCGTCTCAAGAACAGATTGTACACCAGGGACTGCCTGTATTTGACCATGAGCGCCTCAGAATTGTCAACAGCCCACTGGGGCATCTCAACTGTTAATGAGTGGAGCTGGCGGCAGAAAGGAGTCTTCTTCTCCAGTGAACAATTCTGGGACCATGAATAGAAGACCTCTAGCTTCCGTCACAGAGAAGAGATCTAACATTGGATTTTCCAAACAGACAGAAGAGATAATAGAATACCCCAAGGGGATGATGTCCTATGACAAAATACTCAGCAGAGATATGTTCTAAAATTAATATCCTACTGTAAATTTTCCAATGTCAAAGTAATTGCACTGTAGACCGGGGAGAAGTTATTGAGCTCCCCAGGAAACGTACATCTTCAACAGAAGAACCATCCTATGAGGTGATCTCTTATGATGACATGCAATCAGTATGCTACTCATAAGAGTTGCCCTATGATGATAGGTGTGGGGATTATCACCCCACTTTAGTTATAGGGTTCTAGGCCTGATGTTATGGCCAATAAATTCGGCCTTGAGGGCACAGATACCAGCCCGTACTCAAGGACAACTGTATGGTAATAAAAATACGGAGTTTTAACACTTCTTATTACAAAAATAAACTCTAAACATGTTCAACTGAAATCAAACTCCACCAGGACACGAACACATGACCGCTTCAGATATTCAAAAATGAAAATTTTATCCTTGGCAATTTAATATCTTGCACTCGCAATTATCACGATTAACTCGAAACAGTAGTCACAGCATGGTCATCAGCAACTCCACAACCTGCATACACGATTCACTCACGTACTCGAGACAGGATTGTTCCCCCAATCAGATGTTACACTTACGATTGCTAGAAGTAAAAGGAGGACGACTCACTGTTGTTGAAGATTAAGCCAACCTTGTGCTGGCACGGGCTCTTGCTCCTTGAGCAGCCCGTAACATAACGACCTACTGCGTGCATCACCTTTTATAGTTGTGCGGACTAGTGAATTTTGATGCAATTAAAGGCAACTAGAAAATCTCAAATATTACTGTTAACTATAATTTTAACATGCCCGTAGGAGTTTGTGCGCATAAGGGTTGGAGTTTAAACTCAATCAAGTGACATTAAGCAACATATATAGGAAAAGAACCATCGTTCCAAATTCCAATTGCCGCCAGCTTATCATGGAATCTAAAATGTGAGGAGGAAGGCGGGAATCTGTCGAGAAAAAAGCGCGCGTTCTTTTTTTATGACAATAGGACTCAGCCCCTTGAACCAATGCACCATCATGGTGGCATTCCTGATCCTGAGCAGTATATCACAGAGCTAAGATGAATCTTAACTACTTCAGAGATAAGAACACCAGGGTAAGCTAGGAATTGGACCCAACCAAATCCCCAACTTGAAGAATGGTAAAATCTTCTTGCAGAATCAAGAAGCAGAAGAACATCTGGGAATTTGAAGAGTATGGCCAAAAAATACATAAGCTCAAACCAAGGCCAATCCTAGGACCCAACCAACTAGCTAGGCTACGCTAAGAAAGATAATACAGCAGGTTCGACTAGCTAGGGTAGGCTAAGCTAAGAGCTCAACCACTTAGGCTAGGTTAAGGTAGTTTCATGGTTGAATTAGTAAATGCCATTCTTGAAGCTGTTAAATAATTTTTTTAATAAAGGAAAGAATGACGAAAGTTTCATCATATATTCTGACTCGAGTAGTCTTTTATTGTAATTGAAATTGTTGATTCCCATCCACAACCTTGTACAAGAAGTACAGGAATGGCTGGCCCTTCTTTACTCACGAAAGCGTATCTGGGTGAGTTTTTGTTGGGTGCCCGCTCATCTGGGTATGTGATGGGAATGATAAGGCAGCCGAAAAATCTATAAGATTACATAATCAGTCACTCATAAACATCCCATACTCGAAGTATTAACAAATTATTTGCATCTATATAAGTAAGATGTGGTAAGTTAGTTGGGAAATCATAATTGGTAATTAACTATAAAGCACTTATTAATTGTCGGCCCAGTTTTTACCCAAGAAAGGAGAGCTACCCACTCTATGGCAGGTCCATGAGTGAGGTAGTACTTGATAATAATTGTGATATCAGAAAACTAGTTTTTAAAGAAAATTGACTTTTAGTTCAGAATTTATCATATCAGATTTTACAGGTTCATTAATTCATATTGGAGACTATATATATTCTTTTGGTAATTTTATATTTTTATTTTTATGAATTTTAGCTTAATTAAGGTTGATTTTAAATGCTGAATGGCCATAGTTGCCCCAGAGCTTGGATTTATGCCTAATATCCATAAATTAATAAATCAATCAGTTCTCAGCTTTATTACCTTTTTAACATATGAGAAATAATGTATATAAATGTCACCAATTTCCCTAGTTCATACTTGAAAGCAGGGCCGTTTCTAGTTCATTAGGCGCCCCCCTTCCCTCCAGGCTGGAAATAATAACATAAACAATTTCGAACACAACTAGCATCTCAAGTTCCACAACAAAACAACTTACTTTATTAATAAATCATCTTCACGTATATGTATACACAACAAGGAAAGGTATAGACTCAAAAGTATACAAACTATTTTTGTAAATTTTAATAGAATAACACCATTATACATTTTTATTTCAAATCCTACCCGAGATAAATTGAAAAAGGTAATCTTGCCAATCTAAAACCATAGAACTCAATGCATATATGTTGAGGGCTATGCTAAAACTATTATATACAAGTTTTCTTCACTGATTTTTCATATTTAAAACCGGACTCTTCTTGACTTTCTTGCAGAAAAATCATCTATAGTGTCATCATACGAAATCTGTTAGGATATTTCTCTATTAATACTAATTATTGCCAGCCCATTTAGGCGCTCCTGTGACAAAGTAGACCTTAAAATATGTTTTAATGAGCTTAAGTTTAGAGAAGCTTCTCTCTGCAGATGCCACAGTCACAGGTGTAGTGACAGCAATTCTTAATGCCACCCACATGTTTGGATAGATCTCTTTCAGTCCTTTCTCCTCCAGAAAAACAAGAAGGTCTAATGTTGTCATATTTTGTTTTGGCCATTGTTTTGGAAATTACTGCATCTCTACAATCAGTTCATCATAATTTAAATCAGAATGATCCCCAGATGTGAGTGTATTACACAAATCTTTTGCCTGCTTTTCTAGCTCACTAGATGTCAGGTCAGAGAAGTTTATGAGAACACTGAATTTCTTTGCAACATCACTCATCATTCCAGTTCTCTCTCTCAGAGATTCAATGGCCATATCCACAACTACATTGAAAAATGAAAACTCCATTTTTTCAAGGCATCAGGGGCCTCATAGGAAAACTGCCTTTTAGTAGTTCTGAGTCTTTTCTGCTTTAGAGCAGCTTCCACATTCATCTCCTCACATATCTCTTTGGCAGATGTCTGGGCATCAGCAAACCCAGTGTCTCTGTAGCTAACAAGGGAGGTTTCAGCCTTCTTGAGAATGTCAACAGCTACATCCAGATGCATGCATTGTGATTGCAGAAGTTTATTCACAGTTTGAACTTTTCTAAGGATATCATACCACACCACCGTACAAATAGAGAACCGGTATGATCCCACCTCTTCTGCTGAGGCTTGTGCTTCAATTTTAATAGCTTGATCTGCAGTGCTTGCTCCCACCTCTAAAAGAGCATCTCTCACTTTTACAGCCTGGAATCTTACAACCTCAACACTGTTGATTCGACTCTCCCACCGTGTGTCTGCCCAGGGTTTTCAAGTATTAACACTTCCATTATTCATTTATTTTCGCGTTTACACTTGTATTTATTTATTTGAATTATTCACGTAAAAATAATACTTCTCTCATTTATTTATATATTAATTTTGGATGGCAATTTGGCGCCCCCCAAAGCAAATGGCGCCCCAGGCGACCGCCTGTGTCGCCTGTGCCTAGAAACGTCCCTGCTTGAAAGCCAGCCCTTAAACAATGTAGTAAAGTAAACGGAGATTAAAATACACAATTAAAAATAAACCCCTATAATTTCATATCCCAGTAGTAAACTACATATTTATAATAAATGGAATATAAATAAAACAATATGCAGGTAATTAACTGTCAGTTAGTAAAACAATAATAATGTTGAAAAATATTCATACACAACAATTCACATAATTAAAATAAGTCAGCAATGAAGACAAAACTTCTCATTAAGTTCTAATGTTAGTATAAACCACCACAGAAGCATCAAAATCCATAAATGCTGAGGGGAACATTCCAGAAGCCTAACATATAACTATAAGTAATATCATCTTTTAGGTGAAGCTTTATTATTAGAACCTCTCAACATAACTCACTCATTTTCTTTTCAGCTTCATTATCATGCCAAATTTTGTTAGGTTATATTTTTAATATATTACAGGGTCTATGAGTGAATCCTGTGCAGAAAGCTCTATCAATTTGCCATTCAAATGGAAGCTGTGTGACAAGTTCATCCATAGTACTAAATAAGGTAAAGCCACCAACTCATCTTTTGTTACTTATCAAAAGATAGACATGAGGTATCTGATAAGTTGAAGGGCTATTCTCATGGACAGATTGGAATTAAGTTTATGAATTCATTCAAATACAACACACATGAACTTGGAAAGGAAGACGCGTTAAAAAGGAAAGGCTGACTCTTGAAAGAGGAAAAACCTTTTAAGAGATGAAGCAACTTTAAATCTCATCCAGATCCAAATCAGTAAGATGACACTTACCACAATATTATTATTATCATTATTTTTTTTATTTTTTTTTTTTTTGAAGAAGTCATAATTTTTTTTTTTTTTTTTTTTACTCTACTGCTTTATCCCTAGTGACTTGAAGCTTTTGATAGAACTGTGGTCATGATGTAAAACCATTACAAAAACTGGTACATATTAGATCTGGATTCTCGTGTATTTGGGTGAAAGTTGTCTTGTTATTTATAGTATAGATATTGGTGTTTCACAAGAGGAAAGAGTGATGATTTTTAGCATAGTACATGCCCCTTGTCTTCATTTGGTTAGTAAAGTAATGCCATCTGAAAATTATTATAAGATTATTTCAGAGTATATAATGTAATTAATGAGGTATCATAAATAGAGCAGATAAGCAATCAAATTTTAATAAACCTCCCCTTGCCTTTGTCTTTAAAATCTCACCATGGCAACTGTATTTATTGTCAACACATACCAACAACGCAGTATTGCTAATATTATCTAAGCCGCTGCTGATCTTACAATTTTTCAATGATTGCTTGATAGGATTTTATGTATGATTTACTTTCCATACTCAGACTAACTATTAAGTCCACTGAAGATTACATTAAATGCTTTGATGAATTCATTCATTTTGATTTTTTTTTTTTTTTATAAAACATCTGTTTTTTTAAAAGAAGAGTATCTTGTAAGTCTACATGCCATAACAAAAGTAATCTTTGTAGAAGCTATAAGTACATACCTGTGTTGCTTGAGAGACTAACTGAAAATTAAAGTTTTCAGTAAAGTTTAGTCCTAAAAAGAAAGGAACACTAAGATGTATTGATCAGATAATTCACGACAGCTTTAAAACTATTTGTGCACATTTTGAAACAAAATGAATTCAACAACATGAGCAAAAATCCAGTGTACTACACTGTGTAGAAGTACTTTTATCCTCCAAAAATTTGATTCCATTAAAACATTAGGTAAACCTGACTACATCTACTTGCCAGTAAAAGTAAAAAAAAAAAAAATCGTTTATGCTTTTTTGCAATTACTAATACTAGTCAGATAGATTCAAGAACAAAACTATTTAGGACTTTATGAAATTCCAACGCCTCAAAATAAATAAGTTCACTATTCTGTGTGGACATTTAACCAGCTTCTTAAAACACTTCCCTCAAATTAAACTGCATTGTGGTGCTAGAGGCCAATAGAAAGAATATTTACCAAAAGATTTATGTAAAACAAAAATTTCCTATCTACTTAATGACTATATAACTTAAGAATTTTAACAGCTAATTAAGACCCATGCTTTATAAACTTTTTGCCTTAAACTTGCAAATCAACACATAGAAGCAATGTCTTCTAGTATACTGTGTTGCCACGCGTAGGGGAATTCCCCTACGGTAGGGGATTTCAGGCTTTTGTAGGGAGTAGGGGATACCTACGGGGAAAATGACCTTATCGTAGGGGAAAATTCCTGAATTTAAATCATCAGTCACTTTTTAGACTTGAAATTTTAATTATTCGTGTTGGTTGGGCAGAGAGAGAAAGAGAGAGTTTGCTTCGTTAGCAATGCTATTGCCCATTTTTTATAGTACGAGTTTTCGAGGACTTGATTCGACCCCGTTAGTGACATTCTTTTTGTTCCTATTAAGGTGTTGGTTTAAAATCATTAGAGGAAAATTGTAAAGAATTACATTTGAGTTTGTTTGTACTTTTAACTAAAATAAAATTGAAACTAGTAACATATAACCTACGTAACATAATTTTATAGTAAATGATAACTTCGTTACATACATGTTCATGTCACGAATCAAGGCAGTCATAACCGCCTGAGGTTAGTGTTTGACGGGGAACATAGGAAGTTAGGAACTTTCGCAGTTTGGCAGCTTTGGCTTGTACCCTCAGTGATTGAAACACTTCGATTATTACGATCACTAACACTTTGCAATCCTAATCATGGCGAAAGCTGAAAAGAGTTATCGTTCCCAAAGATACAGGAAAGAATGAGAAAAAAGAGAGTTGGGCTAAGGGATGGTTATCATCAGGAAGAAGTGGGGAAAAGACTCATTGTACAGTGTGTGACAAAGACTTAGCGGCTGGTAAATCTGAACTCGTTGGGCATGCAAAAACTTCTTCTCATATAAGGCTAGCTAAGCAAGTACAATCTAATCAGCCGATGACCTTATTTGTAGTAACAGCGCTACTAAGTACCGTCGACATCTTGATTTCTAGAAACTGTTTTTTTTAGTCCTGGAATTTTTGTCACAAAGCCATCTGGTATGCTACCTGATAATTCAGATAATTTTTATTATTATGGGTAATTACTGTACCATGCAATATTAAGCAATCGCAAGACAGATGTGATTCTGTACAGTGATATATTACTATCATAAGAGGGTTACAGCAAAAAGTGGACCACATGTTTATGTATCCCAGATACTAAGACTTAAAATGATAAAAAAAAAAAAAAAAAAAAACATTCTCACACCTATAAATTTTAGATAAAGCTCATTCAAGGCAAGAGCTTGATGTAAAAGCATAACAACCATTTTATTTAGGACATTACAGCTGTAGTTATATACTGAATGACTATAAATCTGAGAGGGAAATTTTACTTCGTGCACCTCCCACAAAATTTAATAAAGGGAATTACAAAAAAAGGGAATTACAAAAAAACAATAGTCTCAGTTGTTATGCCTTTAGCTTCTTATACATTACTACTGTGAATAAGTACAATTTGCTGGCAATGAGAGTTAGTTTCTAATAGTGTTCAACTCAGTGGTTGTATATTTTGTACTAATTTTAAAGGGGTGTGAACAGTTAGGCAAAAAGGTAGATGGATGGAGGTAGCATGATGAACACCAGTGGGAGAGCCCAGAAAATCATGGTGGAAGGGCATGAATGAAGGCCTAGACCAGCAGGGATTTCAAGCAGAAAGTGCACAAGATAGGGAATGAGCTCATAAGATGAAGAGCTGACATAAAAATAATGACGATGATGAGAATGCATACTTCAGGCTAGAATGCTATTAAAATTACCTTCACCATAGTAATACCAGGTCATTTTTTGAATTACCCCTTACTATAGTGCTATGCTACAATCGTAAATAAAACTTTTTTGCCACTAACACAGTAACTTACATAGCATATTATAGTGTAGTCGCTGTCTTGTCAGCAAGGAGTGACCCTTTCCACGGTCTATTGAGAGCTCCATGGTGACCTGACTAATGTCAAGGAATCCTCTTTTAGCTAGTCTTGTGGGTGGGTATTGTGTTGTAATGATGAACATTATAACCACATGATAGAGCATAAATGAACTCAAGATAAGAATAGCCTGAAGGCTACAAATTACACCTGGTTAATCCCATACCCTTAAAGGTGAATTAACTAATCTGGATTAGACAATAACCTAGACTAGGTGACAGCCTAAGTATAAAGTTTCACATTTAGTAAGTTACTTTTTTACTAAATAGACTGAATGGGCAATGTGGTAGTAGCCTAGCTTGAAGTCTGGATTAGAAAATCTAATCTTGATTAGAAAATAAACTATAAGTGCTAGGTGATAGCCTAATTATAAAGTTTCACACCAGAGAGTTTTATATCCTAGGTATATATATTTATACAGACCAAATAGCCTAGGGCTTGATATAAACAACCTGGGTTAGACAAAAATGCTAGCCTAACTGAGTTTACATATGAGTAATTTTGTTTTTATATAGCCTGTACATTAAGAATGATATAGAATAATCTGGATTAGGCAATACCCTACACTAGGCTAAGAAAGAAAAACTTAGAAAACATCCTATTCTTGGTCTACTATATGGTAGTTTAGTCTAAATAGCCTAGGATTAGATATAGACAGTATCCTAGGCTCAATAAAATATAAGTGTTATGACAAGAGGCTAATAGTACCATTATGGTAGCCTATTGGTACAGCTACATAGTAGTGGAACTCTTGTGTTGCCCATATTCTTAAAGGTGATATAAACAGAGAACAGGCTGTAGCCTAACCAGAGTAAGTAAGAAACCCCTTTCTAAGGGAATATCCTACCAGTGGCCTAAAATATCAGGTAAGGACGGTATTGGCCACAGAAAACTGGTTAATATCCTTAAAAAGTTTCAAATAAGCCTATAATAGGCAGTGACCTAGAATAGGTTGATCATAAACTACCTAAGAAATCCTCTATTCTTAGTTTAATGTACATTATTCTAGAAGTGTTAACCGAAAGCCGTATAAAATAGTAGCTTGGCCTAACTAAACAAATTAGTTCATAGAAGATTAGTCTGAATGGTATGACAATTCTATTTAAAATTGCACATAGCCAGTGTAAAAGGAATAATACAGCCATTAATAGTTGTCAAAACTAACATAAACCTCAAAGGGTTTAAGTTAACATATTTCAAATAGAATTTATTACAAATATGGAAACTACATGAGAAATTATAGAGATGTGCCTTATTAACCAATTAATACTGACTAGCTTCTAATAACAACTTGCTTTGTATCACTACAGGGCAGGGTGACCAGACGTCCCATATTTGACGGGATTGTCCCATGTTTATGGCACTTGTCCCAAGTCCCGTATCGACCCTTTTGTCCCGTATTTTCAATATTAAAAAAAAAAAAAAAATTACAATATACTCGTGAAATTTTGCAAAATACAGAGTAAAGGCGGCCGCCCAAAATTGGCAACAGTGCAGTGGGCCAAGAACGAACAAATCTGTCTGTGGTATTTGATTTTTTAAACATAAGGCGACATGTCCGACAAAAAGTGCAACAAAAAAGTGAAGAGAAAATATGGACTTTTAGACCAGAGTGGCAAAATTACAGTGATTTCAAGCAATGGCTCCTTCCCCAAAACAACAAAAGCGGAGCATACTGCAAAATATGCTCAAAGAATTTTAGCATTACGCACGGTTGACTGAAAGATGTGTGCCGGCAGCACAAATCAAATAAACAAGCAGTCTCAGCTGTAATATAATATATATATATATATATATATTATATATATATATATATATATAATATATTATATATATTATTATATAACAATATATATATACAATATATATCTATACATATATTACAATATATCTATACTAAATAATATAGAGACAGAGAGACACTATGATATATATATATTATATATAACATATCATATATCTATCTCTCTCTCTATATAGTAGATTATAATCTATATCGTATATATCTATATATTATATATATTATCCATGATTATATATATATAGTATATATATATATATATATATATAATATATAAAAATATATAAATTTATAAATAATATAATATTATATATATATTATTATATATATATATATTTATTGTTCAACTACCTCTCCAATTTAGGTGTCCCTTATTTCAATTTTCAAAATCTGGTCACCCAAGCCCCCTGCTACAGGGCCACCTTTATGCAGGACCCTCAGTTGAAGTATTCCGTAGCAAATTGCTTGCCTCGCTTTTTGCTAGTGGGTACGACCCATACCACTTGTCATGAGCGTAACCCTTGTAAAAAAAAAAAAAAAAAAAAAAAAAAAAAACAAGGTAAATTTGCTTGGTCACTAGATATGTACGAAACTTGTAGTATGCTACAGGCAGCAAGTATTAAGCTGTCCCGGTGAGTCCTAGGGTTCAGTAGGGATAAGGAAGGGGGAGATTATATCTCTCTGGCAGAACTCTAGCAGCAGATATTTAACCCTTTCTCAGAGCAAGATTTATGTTTTGCCAAAAACCTAGTAACATCAGTTCCCCCTACCTCCTAGGCTAACCCCGCAGAGGAAGTAAGGGAATCCTTACACGACGGTTACATTCATACTAAGGAAATATGTAGTGGGCATTACCACTGAAATGGCCCTGCTGAACTCAGAAGGATCAGGGACACAAATTTTCGCTATCCATGGGGGAAATCTTCTAGAAGGAATTCTATCCCCCATGCAACTAGCGATGCTGAAGAGGCTCTTTCCTCCAAAAGAGATACTAGGATCCATCTAACTCCAACTGAAATGACTACATTTTTGGAGGGGTATAGTAACTTACCCAGGACTTTTGCCCCTTGTTAACAGGCAGTTACAGATAGTTGTTGAAGCTCAGTCAAATTAGACAAGCTTCCCCAAAAGGAATATAGTTTGTGGCCTTTGATCAATTCCAAAAGGAAATTATGAATAACACCAAAGATGACCTTGCCACAGAACAGCAATATATAAGGAACATGATGCATGATTCCGAGAAGGAAATTAAATCAGGCAAGTACACTCCATAGAGTAAAAGTACTCTATCTTGTAATCCAAAAGTGATAGGGGAAGCAAATGCTGCCCAAACAAGGTCCAATGTTGTTATTCTGACTGGAAACAACTACATGCTCAGTTTGGAATACAATACTTCAGATCAATACATGATAGGGGCTCCAATACTCATCCCTGAGGATACTAATAATCCATGGTGAAATGCCTCAAAGCACATTAAAAGCTATAGAAGACACCCTTTACAGATAAAAAGAAAAAAATCTTTACTTGCCCTTTTTAATACGACCCAAGTTGCCCCAACCTCCTCCCTTCACTTTCAAAATTAAAAATACTGTAGAGACAGATTTTCAAAATTTTATAGTGACTAAAAGACTAAAGGCAATGGTAGAATTAAAAGTATTTGCCATGGTATCCCAGTTTTGGAAAATTCAACCCAGGCATGAGCAACACTACAACTCCCTTCAGAAGGGAAAAAGCTCTCTTTATAGTATACTACCATAAATACACAGCAATTTAAGACTACTATGAGAAGAATCTCAGCAGAATTTCATACTATGATCCACCTCTTTAGTATTATAACCTCTACCACCTTGCTGGAAGTCACCACCGAAAGGCTTCCAAAAGTTCCAGAACAATGTTTGCTGTTGTGACCAAGTCTTATGAGAACTATGGCCAGCACTTTGACTTTTTAAAATGGCACAAAAAAGAGCGAATGGAAACAGTGGAGGGCTCCAGCAATTCCCTCCCAATGCAGCTTCTATTACATAACAACCCCTTCTGTAAGGACCTGTTTGAGGAGTCTGTTGTGGTTAAACACTTAACCAGCAAGCCCACCAACAGATTGTAGAGTACTATTCTTTAAAAAAAAAAAAAAAAAAAAGCAGTGTGGGGGTGGGGGGATTCATGAAACTAAAACCCGAAACTTCCCTTTACCCAACCCAAAAAGGCTCGCTTTGATAAAAAAAAAAAAAATCCTGTAAGCCTTCAGTCACCCCAAAAGTTTTCTTTCAAGACAGGTAGGTGGTCAAAAGGTACAACTCCTTACAAAAGGACAACAACAACAGCAAGGAAATCCTTATCACAATGTCCAAAGACATTCTTATAGGAAAAAGAAAAGCAACATCTGGAATGGCAATCAAGGGCAAAGGCAGAGGAAAAGGCAGATACCAATATAAATGGTATAATTAGGGGTCGACTTCCATGAAACCACAGGGAATGGAAGTCTTCCCCTTGGGGACACAGCATTATTTTTAAACTGGTTGGAGTGGAAACAGTCTCATATCTACCCCTGCTGTAAAGGGGTTCTTCCAAATATCAACCCCTTCTCTGGAAGGTTACATGCAGAAAGGCCTTATTAATGGGAGCCATTGAGAAACATGCGTATATTCACAACCAAGCACGTTTCTTCAAGTGTTCCCAAAGAGGATTCCTCCATATGAAGAGTGATCCTAGAGCTATGAACACTGAACAAACACACTGTTTGCCCAATTTTCCAGATAACTACCTTTGCCCTGGTACATTCAATTGTTCCAAAAGGGACTGGGACAGCTATAGATCTTAATGATGCTTACTGGCATGTTCCAGATAGAATATGTACAGGTTCAAAGTCATGCCCTTTGGGCTAAACATTTCCCCCAAAAATTTTACAAAAATTAATGATGGTAGTTGTTCGAGAAATGAGGAATACAACTAGCAGCCTACCTAGACAGCCTGCAGATGTTTTCAGTGGCTGGGACTGTGTTCAGATACTTTTATGGCCTGCAGTCTCTACCCATCATAATTAAAAACAGAATAAAGCAAGTCCTCAAAACATGCCTTGCACAGCTTAGAGTTTCCAAACAGCAATTAGAACATATGACGGGCCTGTTGCAATTCGCATCAGCAAGCACAATGTGAGACCGAGCTCATCAAAAGATGAAAAAAGTTGGGGAGATACTTCGGCCTTGGTCCTGGAAGGAATCTCTAGCAAAACAGGTCACTTAGGGTCCTCAGTTTGTACAAGTGATAATACACACAGATGCCTCATCGACAGGTTGGAAGGATCTTCAGGTGGCAGGGAGGTGTTCAGCTACTCCGGAGAATTGTCATATAAATTTCCTGGAGCTGATGGCTGTCTTTTTGATTGGTTCTACACAATATGACTGCAATGTCCTATATCAAGAGGTCAGGATCATTAGTGGACTTCCTATCTAGGAAAACAACAACGTCAACAGACAACCACTCTTTTCAGACAATAGCCAACATGCTTCCACAAATGGAAGTGGACCTGTTCACCACATATGAGAATCACAAACTGCTAGTCAAGCAATAGCAAGAGATGCCTTCCTACAAGAATGGAACACATGGAGGATAATATATCTTTTTCCTCCATTGTTCCAGATTTTGAAGGTGTTGAACAAATTCCTAACCTTCAAAGGAACAGCTTACTTAAAAGCCCAAATTGGCCAAAAAGACGTGGGTTCCTATTACTTTAAAAACGGGCAGACATTAATTCCACTAGGACACTGTTATGTACGTAAGATACTTATGTAATGAGCGTGGGAAAACTTAGCTCAGTAAACGTGTTCATTTAAGAGCTATTGCACTTGCATTGCATCATGCTTAAATGTTATAAGTGTAACCAATTATTATTGCACTACTGTCCACTGTTTTATCTCAGTCAGCAGGAGGGAGTTGTTTATGGACCTTTCTTTCTGAGCTGAGACCAAGAGTAGATTTTCTTAAACATCTCCCCCTAGATGCTGACCCCTTGGTGTGGGTAGGAGGCTTAGGGACCAACAGCTGGGCCCTAATGCCTGGTGGGGATGTTTTCTCACTGGTCCTTAGGGCCCAGCTGTTGGTCAAACAAAATTAGTCAGCCTTTTCCTCTTGCCGTAAATTTTTTCTATTTTTCTACCTCCTCCTCCTATTTAGGTGTGGATTTTATGTTAATGACTTTTGGCTCGTTTCTGGATATGATTTGACTTGTGCTTTGGCTTTGATGGAAGGGGAGGATGGACGGCACGCCACCTCACCTGTAGAACTCAAGTACCCGATGTGGTCGAGCGAGGGGAAAGTTTCATATCAAACCCTGCCCTATGTGCTGGGTCATGATCTCGATGGACATCATGACACCTTAGCACTGAGGGAGAGATGTATATTAGGTAGTATCCCTATGGTAGCCCTTGTCAAAGGGATGATCCCATCCTCTAATTGTGGCTCTGTGGTGGGTATGGGGGTTACCTGGGTGAATTATATCTTTACGTTTTTATGGCAACCCCCCTTTATTTACCCTTTGACCCTGGCATGGAAATGGACTTGGCAATCTGGATAATTTGGGTTCGAATATCATTATGATGGAACCTTTTTCTTCTCCTGTTTTGGAAAGAAAGAAAAAGGCAAAGTTGAATTCAAGAAACTTAAATATTCAGAGGAATATTAAAGGAAAAATGGAGACTCTTCCTGGTATTGAATTACATAGTTTCATACAATAAGTTCATAGTTCTAAGGCTCGAAAATTATGTATGTATTGCGGAATATCAGCATATTTACAGCAAGTAGAGAAATTAATAACGTATGTAACTATGACCCAAAATTCGTCCACAGAATGATGGGACCCTATTAGTTGAGGTCTCCGCACCTAAACAAAGTGAAAAATTGTTGAAGAGGAATACCTTACTAGGGTGAAAAGTTACGTGTTTCCAAAGGTGGGCGTTCCACAACTTTGGTCCGCACCTCCGCGGCTTGTGGGACCCGTTTTTGGTTGCGGAACTCAAAAATTTAATTCCGCAACTGGTCAAGAATGAAAAACCGAAAAATGTAAAGAGACTACTTGATAGGTTAACATAATGCTATTTGCTTGTTTAACGGTTGACCATTGGCCATTGCAGTGTCTGAGAGATGAAGGATTGAACTTGTTTTGATGTCGCAGCGTGGCGGCCCAAGCTGCTGGCCAGTGCTGCAAGTGCTGCCACTCCTTGGATTTTCCCACTAGATCTAGGTTTTTTTTGCTCTGAGGAGTTTTTTGCAAAAAATCAGGAAATTTTTTTTTGGTCAAGGTAACGAAATTTATATAATTTTTTATTTTCCTCAGTATCAGTTTTTGTGTATATATGTAGTGGTCCCCTCGTATTTGCGGGGGATGCGTACCAGACCACACCCCCCCCCCCCCCATGAATAGTTAGAACTTGCAAATAGTTGGATGCCCCTATAAAAATGCTTAAAACCTCCTATTTTGATAGATAAAACTCAAGAAAAACCCACTAAAAATTTTTATACCTGGTTTTTCTAAAAGTTTTATCACAAAAAGTGCATTTTATGATGAAATTGATAAAAAAAATCCCAGGAATTTGTGGATATTTCTTCGAAAATGTGGGGAAACGTTCCAGAGAGAAATTCTGCGAATGTGTGAGTCTGCGGATCCGGAGAAAGCGAATACGGGGGGGCCCAATGTATACTTAATAGAGTAAAAATACTTGATAAGGGTACAATTTTATCCTTGCAAAGTATTTTTACTCTATTAGGGTATTACCCTTATGGAGTAAAATAGTTTTTTCCACTATTTTGTGTTTAAATAAATATGTTAGAATTTGTTTCATTTAAAAAAGCTATTTACTTTGAGTTGCGCTTTACAGTAAAAGTAATGGTAGCAGAGGTGCGGGTAGCGGTTTCCAAAGGGTCAAAAAGTTGTGGAAGTAGTGGTAGCGGCAACCACCTCTCAAAGTTGCGGAGATGCGGGGTGCAGAACCAAAATTTGAGGAGCGATGCCCAGTTCTGCTTGTTTCCCTCATCCTATTTATAACCAAAGTCGAGGAGTTATATATGCTCCCGAATTGCTTTTATTGGACTGAAGAAATTCAGTAGGAATTATAGGAATAGAATGTGGCAAAGGTGGTCAGAATGAGATAGAAGGTGGGGGATGAGATTGTTCCCCTGGCAGTGCTAATTCTCACTTTTATTACCCATAAATTGCCTAATGTTATCAAGGCAGGATGGCTAAACTTCAAAGTCAAGCCATACATACCATCACCTTTGAGATGTTACCACTGCCATATGTTTGGTCATTTGATCAAGAAATGCAGAAAGAAAATAAATGAAGAACCTGCTTCATGTTATAATTGTGACAAAGAAGCACATGGACCATGCAATGAGCCACCGTCTTGTATTAATTGTGGAGAAAATCATCCTGCCTCAAAAAGTTGTGTGAAATTACTTTAAGAGAAGGAAGTGCAAACAATTAAAGTTATGGAAAATTTCTTTTAAAGAAGCCAGAAAGAAAGTACTTGAACTTCAAATAGGACCGGGAGTTACATTTTCCTCAGTAATTCAGAAGCCACAGTCCAGTGTACAAGTGCCAGCTACTCATGCAGTGCAATCAATCAAGCAACCATCCGCTGCAGTCACAAAGTCAAATCAGGCTGAAACAACACCACATGGAGAAAAACGTAGTGATGATAAACCTAAAGCATTGAATCTAAAAGAAGGATGTTCTTTAAATAATCAACATAGCACATCACTCCAGCAACCAAATATATACAGGATCCTAAATCATGTACAGCAGAGATACCAAAAGGAATACAGTCGACAACATCTAATGGAACTCGGCCCAGATCAGATCACATGAAAATAGGGAGAACACCAGAAAAAAGTAAAAATGAAAGCAATGAACTTTCCTCTCAGACACTCATTGTTATCCAGAGTAATAGCCCCAGGTTAAAACGTATAAAAGATAATAATTACCAGAAATTATCAACAGTAATGGATCGCAGGCTTTCAATATTACAGTGGGACTGTCAGGGGATGCAAGCCAAATATGAATCTCTAAAAATTTTAATCAAAGAAAACATACCAATATGCATTGCCCTGCAAGAGACTATGCTTGGACAGAAACTCATATGTCCTAAAGAATACATCTTTTATCATTCTGATTATGATGAGCAAGTAGGGATTCATGGTGGAAGTGGTATGTTAATTAGGCGAGATACAGCTCACAAAAAAATATCCACTGCAAAGAGACTTACAAGTGGTTGATGATCAGATTTTCTCAAAAAGAAATATTCCATACGGTCACTGTATTTACCTCCAAATAGAACCTATCATAAACTGACTCGAGAATTAAGAGGGATTAATAAATCAGCTTCCAAGGCCTTTTCTTATTGTTGGTGATTTTAATGTTGAGTGATGTAATTTCCAATCCTAGAGGAAACAATATTTATAATTTTATTGAAGACCAAGAGCTTGCAATCCTTAATTCTGGAGAACCAACACATTTTTATATTCAAACTGGGACCTTTTCTGTGATAGATTTATCAGTATGCAGTTCTGATTGTTATCTTGACTTTTCTTGGAGTGCAATGAGTGAAGGATTAGGAAGTGATAATTTTCCAATCTTTATTAATGTAGTAGGTGAAATTGCTACACCAAGATCACCTCGTTGGATACTGGATAAAGCCAAGTGGACATTATTCAAAACTCTAACATTTTTAGAAATGGATATCAAAGATTTCCAGTCCCTTGATGATGCCCTGGATTTCCTTTGTAAATTAATTATTGATGCTGCCCAGAAGACAAATTCCTCATACAACTGGAAAATTTAAAAATAAGCCAGTTCCTTGGTGGAACCTTCAATATCAAATAGCTCGTAAAGCAATGCAAGGAGCTTTTACGTGCTATTGCAGAAATGAATGTTCGTATTTAATCTTATTTACGATGGCACGAGCCAGATTTCGATACCAAGTAAAACAAGCCAAACGTGTCATGGGTAGATTTTATCAGGAATTATTGGCAATATGTACCAACACTTCCACCTGTTATTAGTAGTACGTAAGTGGAAACATGGTTACCAGTCCATAGAATGTTAGTGAGGTTTTTGCCAACCATTTTGCTGATGTTTCATGTAAAAACCCAAGTTCACCTTACTATGAAGAGGGTATTCAAAATGAAAGTAAAATTCTTGACTTTACATCCACGCAAAGTGAATCATATGACCAGCCATTTACCTCTCTAGAATTTTTAACTGCCTTGTCATCATGTCATGAATCTGCTCCTGGTGCAGATGACATAAATAAACTATTCAATGATAAAAAATTTTCCAGAGGGAACACAAAAGTTTTTGCTCAGTATCATCAATAAAATAGAGAAAGAAAATGCATTTCCAGCTTTGTGGGACATAGCTATATTACTAGCTTTTTTGAAGCCACAAAAGGATGGTACTGCTCCGTCTAGTTATCGTCCTATTGCTCTAACATCATGTAAGTGTAGGTTTATGGAAAAAATGGTCAATATGCAACTTATATGGATTTTGGAAAAGAAGGGCCATATAACTCCAGTCCAATGTGGTTTTCGTCAAATGCGCTCTTGTACTGACATCTTAGTGCGTCTAGAAAATTCAATATGCAAGGTTTCATCTCCAGACAACATCGTGTATCAGTCTTCTTTGACCTGGAGAAAGCTTATGATAAAACCTGGAGGTATGGTATTTTGAAGACACTCTATTATTATGAATTCCAAGGAGAATTGCCATTATTTATCCAAGCATTCCTAAAATATTGAAGGTTTAGGGTTAAAGTTGGAAACTCGTTTTCATTTCTTCACAGCCAAGGAGGAGTTCCACAAGGAAGTGTCCTTAGTGTGACACTCTGTATGCTTTGCCCATTAATGGCATTGCCTATGTGATTCCTAAAGATACTACTAATTTTTTCCTTATTTGTGGATGACCTCTCTCTATCGTTTGCAACCTCACGAATGGCAGCGGCTGAGAGAAAATTGCAGTTGGCCATTAACAAAATTTTTGGATGGGCAGAAAAAAAAGGGTTTTAAATTCTCTACATCAAAAACTGTTGCTGTACATTTCTGCTGCATTAAAGGTATACATCCTGATCCTGACCTCTACATACATGATCAGAGGATATCATGTAAGGAAGAGACAAGTTTTTTGGGATTACTGTTCGACAAAAGAATGACTTGGGTACCTCACCTAGAAGATCTGAAAGTTAGGTGTTTGCAAGCTCTGAATGTTTTAAGAGTACTTTCCCATACATCTTGGGGAGTAGCTAAGAATCACCTAATGATCCTCTACAAACCCATAGTGGCATTGAAATTAGCATATGGTAGTGAGGTATATTCTTCAGCCTCGAAATAAAAAAATGACAAATTTTCTAAGACAATTTGTATTTTTCATAGCTACAAACCTGAGGTCTTAACAATAGGATCATTTCTAGTGCCTAGCTGGATCCAGTTAAAAAGCAGATGAAAGCAAGGAATCTTGTGATATCTGGCAATGCATGCGTAGATCGGGTGAAGAGTGGTCAAATGCCGATCATCTACACCAGTCTTTCCCAACTCAGGATGACTTAACAAAAAGAGGGGCGACTAGAGGTGGGCAGTATAACGTTAAGACCTCAGATTTGTAGTTATGAAAAATATAAATTGTCTTAGAAAATTTGTCATTTGTTCATACGCGGACAAACCCTTGGTCTTAACAATAGGATGGACTCATACTTGGAGGGAAGTATAAGACATCCTAGATCAGCTGGGGGCCTACCTGCCAGTCCAGCTCTCAAAAGAAATAGTTCTTGGAGAGGGATTGAAGCCTGTTGAGAAGCTAGATACACTAATATCTAACCACTCAGAACCTGAGTGACGTACAATGATATATGGGATAACCATTGTATAAGGAACCAAAGAGAAACTTTGACTGTCCAATAACAAACCAAGGCACTAGGGTTTGTAGTACTACTCCTAACTCCTCCATGCCCAGGAGCGGAGCCTATGCTACTAAAATAGTGGGTAAGATATTGTATATTGCACGACCACACTACCAGTATGACTACCTCACTCACCTGTATCAGACCAATCCAGCAAATGATGTGTCAATTCTTTAAACTGCCTGAAGGAAGAAGGAAAGGTAAAAGAGAAAGAAGGAGGCCAGCCAACTCACTCATTCTCTCATCCACACAATCATCATAGGTAAGATACAAAGGTGCCCCGTTAAGGGCAACAATGAGTTACACAACCTGTTGGGCAGCCACCACAGGACCCAGGAAAAACGTGTCCATAGATGTGTGGGCAACATCCTTAAGATAGAAGGAGGTGAACATGGAGTGACGTAACCAAGTACCAGCGCTTAGCACTCTATGTACAGCCAAGTTCTTTTTGAAAGCCAGAGAGGGACCAATACCTCTAACGTCATGTGCTCTAGCCTGCACAGACGTGGTGATGGAATCATCAAAAGTCAAGTATGCCTACCTGATGGCTTCCCATATCCAAAAAGAGATAGTATACTTAGACACCTCTTTCTTTGTACGGCCTGTACTGACAAAAAGTCTGCGGCAGCCTGGTCTAAGGTGCCGAGTACTTTTAAGATAGTAACGCAGGGCCCAGACAGGGCACAACAAAAGCTCTTGAGCATCACCACCCACAAATTCAGTCAGTGATGGAATGGAAAACGAAGCAAACCTGTCATGCACCGAGGGATTTTGGGTCTTGGCCAAGAATTCCGGGACAAATTCGAAGGACACTGACTTCCAACCCCTGGTTTGCTTCACCTCATAACTCAGACCGTGGAGCTCTCTTACCCTTTTGGAAGATGCCAAAGCCAAAAGGAAAACTGTCTTGAGCGTCAGGTTCCTGTTAGATGAGCGACACAAGGGCTCATATGGACTCTTAGTCAAGCTCTTAAGCAACAAGGAAACATCCCACGTTGGAGGCTTGTGCTATCTAGGAGAACTTGATTGCTCAAACTCAAACTCCTTAACTAGCAGGGAAAGTTCCCAGGAAGAGGAGATGTCAATACCCTTCAGGCGTAACGCCAAACTCAGTGCCGCCCTGTAGCCTCTAATAGCAGACACAGACAAACATTTCTCGTCTCTGAGGAAGGTTAAAAAGTCTGCTATTCGCTGAATAGAGGTCGCGAGTGGAGAAAAACCCCGTTTACGACACCAATCACAGTAGATCGCCCATTTGCCTTGGTAAACTGCGGAGGTTGACTTCCTAAGACTGCTGGACATGTGCCCAGCTGATTTCTGAGAAAAGCCTCTCTCTCGGAGGAGTTAGTTGATAGCCTCCAACCATGAAGTGACAGGGATTCTACTGACTGTTGGAACCTTTCTGCATGGGGCTGACACAGGAGATGCTGCCAAGGGGGAATCTCCCTCGGAATCTCCGACAACAACGACAGCAGATCTGAAAACCATTCCGCCTGAGGCCAAAAAGGGGCTACCAAAGTCATTCTGAGACCCAGTGAACCCAACAGCCTGTTCAGAACCTGACGGATCAAACAAAACGAAGGGAAGGCATACACCTCCAGGTTGTCCCAGGGATGTTGGAATGTGTCTTCTGCCAAGGTCCAGCATGGGTCTCCCCCAAATCTGGAAAAGCTTGTCTGCCACCACTTGATGAAGTGACCACTCTGTGCCTAGGATCTGATCTCGGCGACCGAGTTTGTCTGTGACCACGTTCCGTTTCCCTGGGATATACCTGGCTGAAAGCTTTACCGAATTGCTGATTGCCCACTGGTGAAGCTCAACGGTCAAGGCATGAAGTTGCTAAGAAAAAAGCCCTCCCTGTGTTCACGTAGGCTACCACCGGGGTGTTGTCTGACATGAGAACAACAGAGTGACCCTCTACCATCCCCCGAAACTCCTTCAGACCCAGGAAAGCCGCCTTCAACTCCAAGACTAAGTGCGTGCCCCAACCTGCAATGGATACGTCCAAGAACAGAAGGAAGTCCGGAGGGAGAGAACGCAGAGGTACGCCCTTTAATAGATTCTGGTCGTCCAACCACCAACAAAGGTCTTCTCTCACTTCCAAAGACAGTTGGACCATAAACAGGGGAGAGTCCCCCGCCGGAGACCAGAATTCCCCCAGTCTCCATTGCAGAGACCGAAGATGAAGACGCCCATGAGGGACCAGCTTCTCCAGGGAAGATAGCACTCCCAGAAGAGCCTGCCACTGATGAGCCGACTGATCGACTTTGATAGGAAGTTGCATGCTACAGCCCGCAACTTCTCCAATCTCTGATCCAACGGGAAAACTCTTGCCACTGTCGTATCGATGACCATGCCCAGGTAGAGAATCCTTTGAGTGGGTACGAGGTTCGACTTTTCCTGGTTGACTAAAATGCCCAGGTCCAGACAGAACCGAAGAGGACGATCCGTCTTGCAGCAGCTTTTCCCTGGAAACTGCCAAGACCAACCAATCGTCGAGGTACCTCAGCAAACGGATCCCCTGACCATGGGCCAAACTTGACACGAGAGAGAAGACCCTTGTGAACACTTGAGGGGCTGTCGTCAACCCAAAGCACAAGACTTTGAACTCGAAGATCTTGTCCGCCAAAGAGAAGCGAAGGAACTTCCTGGACATGGGATGAACAGGGATTTGGAAGTATGCGTCCTTCAAGTCTATCGACAACATGAAGTCGCCTTCCCTCACGGCTGCCAACACCGAGCGCGGGGTCTCCATCGTGAACCGTGTCTTCCTGATGAAGCGATTCAAGGCGGATAAGTCGATCACAGGCCTTGGGCACCAAGAAGATGTGACTGTAAAACCCCCGGGACGGATGCACTACTTCCGCTATCGCATCCTTGTCCAGCATTTTCTGCATTTCCTCCTGAAGAGCCAAGAACTTCAGAGAATCTGGGGGATACATCTTCCTGAGCTGCGGCTTGTCCGACAGAGGAGGAGAGAAGTCGAATGGCAACAGGTATCCCATCCAAAGGACATCTACCACTCACTTCTCCACCCCGTAACTCTGCCACTTGGCCCAGTGGCCAGCCAGGCACCCCCCACGCGTGGCGCAGGAGAGGGAGAGGCGCCCAACTTACCGACGGCCCCCTTGACCTCTGCCCTTGGGGGCTCTTCTTGGTTTAAAGGAACAAGAACGAAAGGGGCGTTGATCCTGAGACTTGGGCTGTGCCGAACGGGAATGCCCTGCCAAACTCGAGGTCCTTGATGGCCTACCAGGCGACAATCTCCTCGACTGCTGCTGGACCGGGGGAGGAGGAGGGGCCGGACATCTTCGAGGGTGGGACTCTGATTTAGACAAGGCTTGGTGCACCAGTTGGTCCTTGGTGTCAGCCCAGCTTCGGTCTATCGCATTTTCGAGTTCTGTCCGTGGAAACAAGAATTGCGACTCCAACAGATCACCGTTCCTCAAGGCCAGCAAAGACTCGGTGTCGAGCAACCTCTCCATCCTAGACAAAGCCGCGTCCCTCCTAACCAGAAGAAGATTAGCCCATAAATTGGCACTGAGGTGAGCCAAATAAGAAAACGCCTTGCCCCCGGACTGCAAAAGACTGGCAAGCTATCTTGGCAATCACCACAGACCAGAGGTCCAGCCAAGAAACCGTCTGCAACATGGAGGCCGCCGTAGATTCCAAAGCTAAGGCGTCTTGTGAAGACAAGGACGGAACCACTGACTTCACCTGTTCCAACGTCAAACCCGGCTTCAGGCGAATGACGTCTGGGTTAAGGTGGCGTGACAACAAAAACGCAGAGCTCGTAGCATAGTACTTCCTATGTCTTGTGAGAGGTGGGGGTAGTAGTTTGGTAGAGTCTCTAAAGCGAAGTGAACCGTCCCGGTCAGAAACGGAGGCGTTAACCTTCTGCAAGACTGACTGAACATGCCCCGACAACGGCAGCTGAAGAGATGATTGGGGTCCTGAGTAGCTCCCACCAAGGCTTCTAAGCAAGAAGTGTAAGACGACCAAGCCTGAGTCCTACTTTCCAAATTGTTGAACCCACGAATGAGATCAACAACTTCCAAAAAGGAAGACAGAAACTCCTGCGTGTCCCCCTCCTCCTGCTCTGGCGCCTTCTTCACCAAAATTCACAGAAGGGTTAGTAGCCAAACAGTCTGAAACCCCTACTAACCTATCTAGGCTGGGTCCAAGCGTCAGACTTCGAGACGGACCCATTGTAATACTAGGCACAACACTTACCTCAACAGGTTACTCCAGACGTCCATGAACAGACACGGGCATGGCAGCCGTACGTATGTGAGAGGGTGGGGGGGGGGGGAACTCGAGCACTCCCTTATAGTGGAAGTCTTGGAAGCACCAGTTAGAGAGGCAGGCAAACACTCCGGCTGCACCACCTCTGTGCTCACTACCTTCGACCTCTTGACAGGCGCCTTCAGATCTTTACGGCGACGAATAGGCCTTGGAGAAGAAGGAGCACTACCATCACATGTACGGACAGGGGAGGTTGCAACACGCTCGCGATGTGCAAGGATGGAAGGGGGGTGGGTGGGGTGGTTGCGTGTACGAGATTTGGCGGCGAAGCAACCCCTGCAGAACACAAATCACTAACACTGCCCGAAACCACAGCACTCTCGGGAACACGTCCACGCTGTTCCTCCCTCGGCGGTGAAGGAAGGGCAAAGTCCTTAGCCTTCCAACACTTAATACGCTGACGAGGCATAGAGGGGGGAAGAGGGAGAGGAAGACAGCACTAGCTTCTTATGTGCACTCTTCTCGGAAGGCGGAGACGAAGCTACGCGTTTCCTACCAGTCCTCCCAACCGATAAGGCAGCCAACTTCACAGCCAATACAGAGTCCAGCCTCTGAAGCACTGCCTGGCATATGACCTTGGACTGATGTGCCAGAGAAGGTTCCGAAGACAAGGAAGGGGGATGTTGCGAACTGGGCAGCAGTGATGACGTCGCAGCTAAGTGAGGCGGATCGAAGGAGGCGACTGGGAGATACATCATCGATGAGAGTGACGTCACAAGCGATGGTGACGTCACGGCTTCCCCTCTGAGTGAGGGGGAACGAGACGCCACTGGCGGAGGAATACACAAAGATGGGCCCCGTGACGTCAACAAAAGGGCTGACGCCGCAGCGTCACTCCGATACAAGGCGACGGCAGACACCCGCGGAGCAATACAAGATGGCCGACTGCTCTCACCTATGAGACAAGGCCGGGAGGAGGGGGGATGGCCTGGCTGGACCGGGAAGGTGGGGTGTGAGCCTCCACAAAATGCACTAGCAACCTCTCCAAGGACGGGGTACCCCCTAGCCCAAGCGTCTTCTAAATCACTGCCATTTTGGACGCCTCCGACTCTGGAAGAGAAGAGAATGATGAAAAAACCTCACTCTTCTCGGGAACCGAAAAAGTTCCCGAGGAAGAGAGGGCTACATTACAAAAAATACCCTGGCGACCTTCCGATACTTCCATCGACGAATCAATGTAAGAAAAGGAAGGAGATGCAGGGACAATGCTACTATGGGGGTTAACTACTGCGGAGGACGAAACATCAGGAACAGGAGCAAAGCCCTCCGAAGTAGGAAGAGTGGAGTCTCACCGATGTTCCCTCTTACCATAAAACTTCCTCCACTGCTCCATAGGCCATGCCAGGCATTCCGTACAAGGATTCGTAATCGTACAAAAATTCGAACGACACCTACTGCATGTGATGTGAGGGTCTGTCACTGATGAAGCCAAAAAACGAGAACACGGGAACCCAGGAACTACGGGGCACAAACGCTGACGTCGAGAAGGAGCAGAAGAAGCCATAATACCAGGTAAAAACACACACACACTAAAGGAAACGAAACGGGCAAGAACCGGGAAAAGGCCAAGAGAGGAAAAAACCCAACTCTCGTCCAGGCAGTTAAGAAAAGACTGGCGTAGATGATCGGCATTTGACCACTCTTCACCCGATCTACGCATGCGTTGCCAGATATCACAAGATTCCTTGCTTTCATCTGCTTTTTAACCGGATCCAGCTAGGCGCTAGAAATTATCCTATTGTCAAGACCGAGGGTTTGTTCGCGTATGAACAGCTAAATATTTTAGATTTGGTACATAATGCTGGAATTAGGATTTCTAGTGGTGCCTTTAAATCGCCTCCAATCCCAAGCCATTTGGTAGATTTAGGGGAACTGCCTTTGGATTCATGTCATAGATATCACTTGTTCAATACTGGCATAGAATCCAGAGGATTCCTGACTCATTAACTTGCAAAGCATGACTCATTAACTTGCAAAGCAGTTTTAATTATAAATATTTTAGGCTTTATGAACATAATCCATGTTATCCAAAACCTTTTGGATACAGTTTTAAAATTTTTAGAGTATTATTCTATTCCAAAGGTCAAAGTCTGGCCATTTAAGTATTCTGTTGTGCCCCCTTGGAAGCTTCCTTCTGTGGAGCACTGTAGGTTCTTCACTGATAGCAAGGAAGAAGTGAGTGCCGAGATGCTGCACATCTTTTTAGAACATTTGGCAGACCATGATGGTTCAGTCATAGTTTTTACTGATGGATCAAGTCTGATGCAGGCATTGGCTATGGAGTTGTATTTCCCAATTTTAATATGAGTGGAAGGCTGCCAGATCAGTCATCCATTTTTATAGCAGTGTGTTATGCAATCCTAACTACCCTTAAAGAGACTGCCTGTCATTCTGGAGAACACTGTTATATGTTGTGAGTCACCAAGTATCTTGCAAGCTGTTGGTCATTATAATGCGCTGCATCCTATCATTATTGAAATTTTAGAGTGAATTCAGTTGCTTAAGATTACTGATAGTAAAGTATCTTTCTATTGGTCCCCTGCACATGTTGGTGTGGCAGGAAACGAAGTAGCAGACTCACTTGCCTAAACAGCTGTCAACCAAAGTAATATAGTTAGGTGTGCACTGCCTACAAATTATATGTATCCGGTCATTAAATCAGCATTCCTGGAAATTTTCATGGGAGCTAGAAAACCAACAAGTGAAAGAAATAGCTACCACCATCTTTCCTTGGAAATATTCATCAATGACTAGGCAAAGGGATGTAATACTCAGTCGGCTTACAATAGGTCATACAAAAATGACACATGGCTTTCTGATGAGTGGGGATCATCAGCCTTATTGTATCGGCTGCTTACCATTGACAGTCAGACACCTAATAGCTGAGTGCCCCAGTCTGTCAGATGAGAGAGAGAGGTACTTTCCTCCACCTTGCAGGTGAACTGAAGGTGGTTTTTCCTTTACCAAGATTTTAAGGCCAGATTTTAATGAAAGCGCCCTGTTTGATTTTATTAATGCTATTGGTATTTAAAATAAGATTTAATCTTTACTCTTAATCTGTTAAGTTTAATAGGTTTTATGATTATCTACTATTTTTTTCATGGGAATTTTCCCTTATTAATTTCATTTTATTAAATTTAAGTGAGTTTTTAATTTTTAAAATTTTAAGTTAATAATTTTGTCTTGTGTGTGTATGTATGTGCATATGAATGTATTTGTTCATTTAGATATACGTACATATGCATTATATATTCCATTGTTGTGGGATCAATAACCATTAGCAGTTGCGACGCCAGATAATCTTCAATAAATCAATCAATCACCCTTAAATATCTACCGTGAAAATTACTTGCCAGCGTTCCTAGGTACCTAGTGCAAAAACTACAGACGTTATATACATATCGGGGAATATCAGTTTGTAAGGAAAATATGGTTAAATTATATATCCATACTGAGAACTCAGTCAGAATTTCTAGGGAACACTTTAAATTTTTTTATCCCTTTTAAAGACAAGCACCTTGTAGTTACCACAATAATGGCATACAAGGCAGTATTAACAGAACCATTGCTTTATGGATTCAGGATTGGCTCTAGTATAAAACTTGTCACTTCCCTTCTGCTGTCCTTTGTACTACAAAGACCCAAAGACCCACTCTTGAAAGGTTCCAATCACAGGCAGTCCTTGTCAATTGGCAATGTCGGTTATCAGCGATCCGGTTTTATGGGGCTTGTCTAGCACTAAAAATCGGTGATTTTCAGCGCTGATTTCCAATTATCAGATATTGGCAACGATACATACCTAACAGTGGCACCATTAACTGGCTATTGGTGCCAAAGTCCAGTTATTGGTGCTGATATGCACCACAAATTGCCAATTTTTGGTTATCAGCAATTTTCATTTACGTATTGTCAAGTCGTTGGAACGGAACCCCCACCAATAACCGGGGACCGCCTATACATACTTGGTCCTAAAACAAGGTGCTTAGACTTCAATCAGGCCCTCAATTTAGCGGACCTGATATAACCACAACTCGCAAGTTACAATAGGCGACATTCTTGATTGCATTAGTATCAGGAGCTCGTATTAGACTAACTGGGCTCTATTAGACAGGGACAATACATCATGCAAACGGCTGTTCATCAGTTATCATTAGTCCTCTTGCCTGTCATTCCTGACCAAGAATGAAAATCCTATAAGAGGGAAATCTCCTATTCTAAGTAAACTAGATTTAGCAGACAAAACATCATGCCCAGTTCAAGCACTTAAGGTTTACCTAGAGATCACAGCAAAAATCCCAGAAGGTACATTTTTTTCTTATACTCTAGCAACAATATTGCCATGAACTCAAACAAATTCGACTACACTGTGTATCGGTAGGTGGCATGGGTAGTGCTGACCCATAGGTGCAACAGCGGCAAACCATGGGTTGTCCTAACAGGCGGATACTTTAACTATCGCTGGGGAAAGTTTGACAGTACTGCAACCATACCCAACATGCTTAGGCAAATCACCACAGAACTTTACCCTAAAAATGTAAGTTCGCACTTAGTTTCTTGTTCTTTGCTACCAAACCTGAAGGTATTTGGATTAGGGAATGGGCCTTGAAACTTGTGGCTTGATCCTGGACCAGAAAAGATTTTGAGTTGTTGGGATTAAAATTTGAGAACTCTTCAGCATTTGTCAATTTTCTAAAAAAAAAAAAAATGACAAATTTTCTAAGACAATTTGTATTTTTCATAGCTACAAACCTGAGGTCTCAACGTTATACTGCCCGCCTCTAGCTGCCCCTCTTTTTGTTAAGTCATCCTGAGTTGGGAAAGACTGGCGTAGATGTTCGGCGTTTGACCACTCTTCACCTGATCTACGCATCCTTTGCCGGATACCATAAGATTCCTTGCTTTCATCTACTTGTTTACCGGATCCAGCTAGGCACTAGAAATGATCCTATTGTTAAGACCTCAGGTTTGTAGCTATGAAAAATACAAATTGTCTTAGAAAATTTGTCATTTGTTCATACGCGAACAAACCCTCGGTCTTAACAATAGGATAGACTCATACTTGGAGGGAGGTATAAGACATCCTAGACCGGCTGGGGGCCTACCCGCCAGTCCAGCTCTCAAAAGAAATAGCTCTTAGAGAGGGACTGAAGCCTGTTGAGAAGCTAGATACACTAAAATCTAACTACTCAGAACCTGAGAGACATACAATGATATATGGGATAACCATTGTATAGGGAACCAAAGAAAAACTGTGACTGTCCAAAAAACAAACCAGGGCACTTGGGTTTGTAGTACTCCCGACTCCTCCTTACCCAGGAGCGGAGCCTATGCTACTAAATAGTGGGTAAGATATTGAATACTGCACGACTACACAACCAGTATGACTACCTCACTCACCTGCATCAGACCAGTCCAGCAAATGACGTGTTAATTCCTTAAACCACCCAAAGGAAGAAGGAAAGGTACAAGAGAAAGAAGGAGGCCAGCCAACTCACTCATTCTCTCATCCACACAATCATCTTAAGTAAGATACAAAGGGCAACTATGAGTTACACAACCTGTTGGGCAGCCACCACAGGACCCATGGAAAATGTGTCCATAGATCTGTGGGCAACTTCCTTAAGATAGAAAGAGGTGAACGTGGACTGGCATAACCAAGTACCATCGCTCAGCACTCTATGTACAGCCAAGTTCTTTTTGAAAGCCAGAGAGGGACCAATACTCCTAACGTCATGTGCTCTAGCCTGCACAGACGTGGCGATGGAATCATCAAGAGTCAAGTATGCCTGTCTGATGACTTCCCGTATCCAAAAAGAGATAGTATTCTTAGACACCTCTTTCTTCGTACAGCCTGTACTGACAATAAGCCTGCGGCAGCCTGGTCTAAGGTGCCGAGTCCTTTTAAGATAGTAACGCAGGGCCCGGACAGGGCACAACAAGAGCTCTTGAGCATCACCACCCACAAAGTCAGTCAGTGATGGAATGGAGAACGAAGCGAACCTGTCATCATACACCGAGGGATTTTGCATAACTCAGACCGTGGAGCCCTCCTACCCTTTTGGAAGATGCCAAAGCCAAAAGGAAAACTGTCCTAAGCGTCAGGTTCCTATCTGATGAGTGGCACAAGGGCTCATATGGGCTCTTAGTCAAGCTCTTAAGCACCAAGGAAACATCCCACGTTGGGGGCTTGAGCTCTCTAGGAGAAGACGACTGCTCAAACCCCTTAACTGACAGGGAAAGTTCCCAGGAAGAGGAGACATCGATACCCTTCAGGCATAACACCAAACTCAGAGCCGCCATGTAGCCTCTAATAGCAGACACAGACAAACGTTTCTCGTCTCTGAGGAAGGTTAAAAAGTCTGCTATTCGCTGAATAGAGGTCGCGAGTGGAGAAAAACCCCGTTTACGACACCAATCACAGTAGATCGCCCATTTGCCTTGGTAAACCGCGGAGGTTGACTTCCTAAGATTGCTGGACATGTGCCCAGCCGACTTCTGAGAAAAGCCTCTCTCTCGGAGGAGATAGTTGATAGCCTCCAACCGTGAGGAGACAGGGATCCTACTGACTGTTGGAACCTTTCTGCATGGGGCTGACACAGGAGATGCCGCCAAGGCAGAATCTCCCTCGGAAATTCCGACAACAACGATAGCAGATCTGGAAACCATTCCGCCTGAGGCCACAGAGGTGCCACCAGTCATTCTGAGAACCCAACAGCCTGTTCAGAACCTGACGGATCAAACAAAATGGAAGGAAGGCATACACCTCCAGGTTGTCTCAGGGATGTTGGAATGGGTCTTCTGCCAATGCCAAGGGATCTGGGACCACTGAACAGAACACTTCCAGCTTCCTGTTGTAACATGTCACAAAAAGGTCCACCATGGGTCTCCCCCAAATCTGGAAAAGCCTGTCCGCCACCACTTGATAAAGGGACCACTCTGTGCCTAAGATCTGATCCCCGCAACTGAGTTTGTCTGCGACCACGTTCCGTTTCCCTGGGATATACCTGGCTGAAAGTTCTACCGAATTGCTGATTGCCCACTGGTGAAGCTCAACGGTCAAGGCATGAAGCTGCTGAGAAACTAGGCTTCCCTGTTTGTTCATGTAGGCTACCACTGTGGTGTTGTCCGACATGAGAACAACAGAGTGACCCTCTACCATCCCCCGAAACTCCTTCAGACCCAGGAAAGCTGCCTTCAACTCCAAGACATTGATATGCTGCTGCTTGTCCTCTAAACCCCAAATGCCTGAAGCAGTGAGGCCGCCTAAGTGTGCGCCCAAACCTGCGAGGGAGGCGTCCGAGAACAGAAGGAAGTCCGGAGGGAGAGAGCGCAGAGGTACGCCCTTCAATAGATTCTGGTCGTCCAGCCACCAACGAAGGTCTTCTCTCACTTCCAAAGACAGTGGACCATAAACATGGGAGAGTCCCCCGCCGGAGACCAGAATTTCCCCAGTCTCCACTGCAAAGACCGAAGATGAAGACGCCCACGAGGGACCAGCTTCTCCAGGGAAGACTGCACTCCCAGAAGAACCTGCCACTGATGAGCTGACTGATGCGACTGAGAGGAAGTTGCGCGCCACAGCCCACAACTTCTCCAATCTCTGATCCGACGGGAAAACTCTTGCCACTGTCGTACCAATGACCATGCCCAGGTAGAGAATCCTTTGAGTGGGTACGAGGTTCGACTTTTCCTGGTTGACTAAAATGCCCAGGTCCAGGCAGAACGGAAGAAGACGATCCCTGTCTTGCAGCAGCTTTTCCCTGGAAACTGCCAAGCCAACCAATCGTTGAGGTACCTCAGCAAACGGATCCCCTGACCATGGGCCAAACTTGACACGAGAGAGAAGACCCTTGTGAACACTTGAGGGGTTGTCGTCAACCCGAAGCACAAGACTTTGAACTCAAAGATCTTGCCCGCCAGAGAGAAGCGACGGAACTTCCTGGACGTGGGATGAACAGGGATTTGGAAGTATGCGTCCTTCAAGTCTATCGACAGCATGAAGTCGCCTTCCCTCACGGCTGCCAACACCGAGCGCGGGATCTTCATCTTGAACCGTGTCTTTCTGATGAAGCGATTCAAGGTGGATAAGTCGATCACAGGCCTCCATCCTCCCGATGCCTTGGGCACCAAGAAGATGTGACTGTAAAACCCCAGGGACGGACACACTACTTCCGCTATCGCATCCTTGTCCAGCATCTTCTGCACCTCCTCCTGAAGAGCCAAGAACTTCAGAGAATCTGGGGGATACGTCTTCCTGAGCTGCGGCTTGTCTGACAGAGGAGGAGAGAAGTCGAATGGCAACAGGTATCCCACCCAAAGGACATCTACCACCCACTTCTCTGCCCCGTAACACTGCCACTTGCCCCAATGGCCAGCCAGGCAACCCCCCACCCATAGTCGCTGTTGAGTTCTCAAAAACCTCCCACTTTCCTGATGAAAAGAAATGGGATTTGGGTAAGGGATCATCCTGCATTGACCAACAGAAAGTTATGGCTTCTTGGTCCGTTTTTGACTGTATGTAAACAATATGATGGCGTATGTGCACATAGGAACTTCTTGCAGGTTTTGACAAAGTTAAGTTGGGTTCAGCATTTGCTGAGGGTAAGAGAAAGTGCTCTCTTATCCCGAGTCCATTTATAATCTATCACATTTTATAATGTTTATCATTATGACACAATTCTAGCCACATGACCAGCTAAAAGAGAATTCTTTGACACTAGTTTACTCACCATGGAGCTCTGGAAAGACCATGGAAAGGGTATCTCGGTGAGGAGTCAAGAGCGACTACCAATAATAGGTTTTTCCTGTATCAAAACCCTTTTTTTTTTTTTTTTGCAGACAGCATGAGTCCCAGACAAGTCATTACATTGTACAAGAGGAAAAAATAACTGGCTCACAGAGATTTGCATAGATTCTCTTTCATCCAGGGTAAATTTAACTAGTGTGCGCGCCTGCCAACTGGGTAACATCTACCAGGATTCCTAGACACTTTGAACAATCCAGTCAGGAAGCTTACTGCCTTCACCATATCCAAGCTTTTCTACCCTTTTGATTTCTAAATCAGAAATAATTATTACAACTGTGTAAGGAGATATTCTTATTACTGTTTGACATTCAATTATTTGTGCCCAATTATTAATAGTAACTGGTAACATTTGATATTAATGAAAGTTACCAATCATTTTCTTAATTTCTGATGCTAATGTTAGTTTTTATTTAGCATTTTCCCAGTGAAGTCTAAAATGTCACTGGTAGTGAGTTAATACAATTTTTCTTTAGCAACATTCACTTTAGGGTGTGACATCCCTTCCTACACAGGTTGGGGTAGAAGAGACTTTCTTTAGCCTAGGCGGATAACTCTTCTAGGAGAAGGACACTCCAGAATCAAACCAGCAAGTGGAAGGGACCCTTCAGCCTTGGCAGGCAACCCAACCTTGGACTGTGTCATAGCTATTGTACCGTGACTTTCCATGGTCTTGGGTTCCCTTGCTTGAGGGTACAATCAGGCAAAACAAACCCCCACCCCACCCCAACAATTTTTTTTTTTTTTTTTCACTTTACTGTTTTCTTCAAAAAGTATGTAGGACAGGCTGAAGAGAAAGCAAAAGTTGTTCGGTGGATTTTTTACGACATCTTTTCCTTTAAAACTTTTCATAATTTCTAAATCCATTATGATTGTTATCCCAAAGTTGTTGTGGCAAACCTGGCAGGTTTCTTATATTATATACCTTATTAAGGTGTTCTGGCTCCCCCTTATTGACCAGTTGCTTCCGGCATTTTTTCAGTAACATGCTTAGATTTAATCATACTTTTTATACCTTTACTGTAAATATTGTGAGTAATGTAAATACTATTGTTGTTGATTGCATTACATATTATTGTTGATTTCTATTATATATTGCTGTTGTTATGAGTCTACTTATGTGTTTTGCTACTAATTTTATGTTGTTAACTTTAACTCTTTCTAAAGTTATTGAGGGTTACCCTGGGTCTGCTACTCATTATTACAGTAAGGAAAATTGCAACGTACTTTACTAAAAAATATTCAGGGCTTAAGGTCAAATTTGCTTGATCTCCAGAGTTGTGTGCTTAACTACGATCTCATATTTTTATCTGAGACATTTGTAAGTAGAAACAAGACAAAGTTTGCATTTTTAATCCCATGGTGTGATGTCCCAGATTTTATCATCAAAACATCCCAAATGTATAAGGATGGTTGTAGTATACACTAAGCCCGGGCGACCTATATATCATCAAAACAAATTAAGTGTAGTTGCCATGAAATTCTTTGTTTCAAGATTTTCAATAATTTATATACAGTGTATATAAATTTGCTCTTTACTGCACTGCTATCCAAATACATATTGACATTGTTGTGATGTGTATGGCATTGCAGAATGGAGTGTTCACAAGAAATAAGTACATTGCCTGTGTCACCACTCACCAGTAGCAAAGGACAGAGGATCACACTATGGACAGCAAGCAGCAATAAACAACTTTGTGGACTGTGGTGGCCATATGCCCTTGGAAAAAAAATATAGCACAAAAAATGGCTTCAAAGACATAAAAAAGGAGACTTAGGTAAATTCCTAAAGAATTGGAATTACTCTTAAATACCTAAGGCAGCAATTTATCCATTATTGCAGAAGATAATTTCAATAAAGGGAGAGTTTCTTGCTAGCAATGAACGTGTGGCATCAAGCACAGGAATGAAAATTACATCTGTAATAGAAATCCTAAAGTTACCTTTTTTTATATAGGGCCAATGTAATATAAGCATCTGTTTACTATCAGCAATTTAATATTGTACAAGATATTCAAGTTTTTAAGAATATTGCATTATTATTATTAGTATTATCAAAAGTGATTTCACATTCATATGGAAGAAGCCTACATATTCAGTTTGCTTGAATTGCAAACTTTCAACAGAATATGGTGTAAATACTTAAGAAAATTTATAAAATTCTGGAAGGAAATCATAATGATAATGAAAAAGTTAATGAAAAATAAGAAAAAAGGGTAAATTTTAATTTTATGGTAATACAGTTGTATAGGAAAGGTAATACTGCATGGCAACTGTGACTATCAAGGGCCTCAATAATCATACTACATTACACAACTATATTTCAATTCAAATGATAATCATGTATATAAATTACTTGCCCAGACTTTGTATTATGCAATTTGGAGGTTGAATTCAAAATTTTCCCTCATCAAGGAAAGTTTTTGTGCATACAGTCATACCCCTACATACGAAAGTCCCTACGTGCGAAAAATCCAGGTTACGAAGGCAAAGACAAATATATTTTTTGCTTCTGTGTAAGAACATAATTCAGGTTGTGAAAGGGTGTACTGTAAAGTCCGAGATTCGCCCAGGGTCGCCGAGAACAATTTTAAAACTTGCGTGCCACCAACTCAGTAGACTCACCACCATCCTCCCACTTTCCCATTGGTTCCTAATGCTAGTCACTGCCATAAGATCCTGCTCTCCTTTTGGTCAGCATCTGTCCCATCTTGCCTCTATGTAAAGGCGTTCCTTGACCACTTTTTGCGGCAGCGTTATCGTAAACACCTGGAATTTGTTCGTTCACATAGATTTCGTTTGTTAACGTAAATTCGTGTTAGTGATTTCGCTTTCGCTGTACTGTAAGTTACTTTATCGTGTTGTGTGTGAACTTGATTACTTAACGTTATTAGCCATGGGTCCCAAGAATGTTGCTGAGGATGCTTTCTAAGGAGACAAAGATGGAGATAATCAGTTAATGTGTTTCGTAAAGTTTCGCGTTAATGTATTCTGCCATATTTTAATGTTTCGTAAAGTTAAGTGTTCATGCTTTCTGCCATTTGTCCTCCTCCTCTGTCACAACTTTCAGACATCGCCTCACTCAAAAGGTAAGGTTCCACATTTTACTACATATGTACGTACAGTATTTCTTGTACCCTGTACACTAATACACTTTATTTACAGGTTCAGTCACTGTTAGCTTAGATATTGAATACAGTGGACCCCCCTTATTCGCGTTCTCCAGATTCGCGGACTCACACATTCGCGGATTTCTCTGGGGAATGTTTCCCTGCATTATTCGCGGAAAATTCGCGCATTCGCGGTATTTTTCTATGATAAATATCCACAAATTCCTGGTTTCTTTGATGAACTTCATCATACAATGCACTTTTTGTGATAAAACTATTAAAAAAACCAAGTATGAAAATTTTTAGTGGGTTTTTCTTGAGTTTTAACTAACAAAATAGGCTGTTTTTAGCATTTTCATAGGGGTTCCAAACATTCGCGGGTTCTAACTATTCACGGGGGGGTCTGGTACGCATCCCCCGCGAATACGGGGGGACCACTGTACTCCAAATTGTTGCATTTCGTTGTTTATTGGTCAATTTAGCTTTATTATAAAATTTACTGTGGTATTTTTGTAGGGCTTGGAACAAAATGATATTGTTATTTTACAATAAAGTTTTGTACATACTTACCTGGCAGATATATACTAAGCTTACGTCTCTGACGTCACAACAGAATTCAAAACTCGCGGCAAACGCGACCGGTAGGTCAGGTGATCTACCCCACCCGCCGCTGGGTGGCAGGTGTATGAACCAATCCCCCTTTTCCAGTCATATTTTCTCTTCCACCTGTCTCCTGAGGGGAGGCTGGGAGGGCCATCAATCGTATATATCTGCCAGGTAAGTATGTACAAAACTTTATTGTAAAATAACAATATCATTTTTGTACATGAACTTTCCTGCCAGATATATACTTAGCTGATTGACACCCTTGGTGGAGGGAAAGAGACAGAGCTAACAAGGAAAAAGGGGAAACAACTTCTGTTGTAGGATACTAACAAACCTTGGTTCTTACCTGACAAGGCTGAAGACTTCATAGGTACTGTCTATTAGTCTGCAAAGCCTGAAGAGCTACAGCGAGGGCGTGACCTACAGCTGAAAAGACTTTGGGTCTACCGAAGGGATTTGATATTCGCTTACTCAGTAGAATCCAAGTCGGATCATGTCAATGGGGATTCGCCCTCTTAAATGACAGAGCCTGACCACTACCAATGCAGGGAGCTCTAGCACAAACAGATCACCTAACCATTCTAATGTTAGCAATACGAATAGAAAGAGATGCCTACCCGCATCCTCTTTCAAACAACATAAAAACACAATACAAACAATAAGGGAAAAATTTTTTACAAAGGATATGCTTCAGCTCCCTGCCCCAGCACCGAATCCGCCGATACGTACAGGCCTAACGCGAAGCACTTATCGTAAGTAATCTTGACGTCTCTAAGGTAGTGGTTCGCAAATACTGAATTGCATCTCCAGAATGTTGCTTTCATCAGATTCTGGAGTGACATATTCTTGTTGAAAGCCAAGGACGTAGCAATGGCTCTTACCTCGTGAGCCTTGACTTTCAAAAGCTTTAACTGATCCTCACCGCAAGCCAAATGTGCTTCCTTCACGAGGCTTCTAATAAAGAAGGACAAAGCATTTTTAGACAATGGTCTACTGGGATCCTTTACAGAGCACCAAAGTCTGTCCTTAATGCCCTTAAGAGACTTCTTCCGCTGGAGGTAGTATCTTAAACTCCTCACAGGGCAAAGAGTTCTTTCTGGCTCTTCCCCTACCAGGGGAGCTAAGCCTGGAACCTCAAAACTCCTTGGCCAAGGATTTGAGGGGTTCTCATTCTTAGCTAGAAAAGAAGGAAGGAAGGAACAAATCACGGAATCTCCTTTGAAACCTACCCTTCCTTCTAGAGCATGAAGCTCGCTAACTCTCTTGGCAGATGCTAAAGCCAAAAGAAACAGAGCCTTCTTCGTAAGATCCTTGAAAGAAGATGACTGGGGTGGTTCAAACTTCGAGGACCTCAGGAAACGAAGAACCACATCCAGATTCCAGCTCGGAATTTCAGTCGAGGGTTTCTTGCAAGTTTCGAAAGATCTTAGCAGATCATGTAGATCTTTGTTGTTGGAGATATCTAGGTTCCTGTGCCTAAACACAGCTGCTAACATGCTCCGATATCCTTTGATGGTTGAAACTGCATGACCGCATTTTTCCCTGAGAAAAACCAGGAAATCTGCGATTTGGGTCACAGAGGTACTGGAAGAGGAAAGCTTCTGGTTTCTGCACCAACGGCGAAAGACGTCCCACTTCGACTGGTAGACTCTAAGGGTAGAGGGCCTTCTAGCTGAGGCGATAGCCTTTGCTGCCTTAGCTGAAAACCCCTTCGCTCTGACAAGACTTTTGACAGTCGAAAGCCAGTCAGATTGAGAGCGGGGAGGTTTTTGTGATACCTGTCGAAGTGGGGTTGTCTGAGCAGATCTACTCTTTGTGGAAGAGCTCTTGGAAAGTCCACCAGCCATTCCAGTACCTCTGTAAACCAATCTTGGGCCGGCCAGAATGGAGCTACCAGCATCATTCTTGTCGCTTCCGAGGCCGCAAACTTTCTGAGTGTTTGACTCAGAATCTTGAATGGAGGAAAGGCATAGACGTCCAGACCTCTCCAGTCTAGAAGGAAAGCATCCACTGACACTGCTCCTGGGTCTGAGATCGGGGAGCAGTAGAGGTCTATCCTTTTGTTCTTTGCTGTCGCAAATAGGTCGATATGAGGTCTGCCCCATAACCTCCACAGGTCTTGGCAAACTTCTGAGTGCAGAGTCCACTCCGAGGGGAGCACTTGATCCCTCCTGCTCAGGAGATCGGCCCTGACATTCCTTTCTCCCTGTACGAACCTGGTGAGGAGAACGATCTTCCTTGCCTGAGACCACAACAGCAAGCCCTTTGCTGTTTCGTACAGGGAGAAGGAGTGTGTCCTGTGTAGCCTTAGCTGAAAGGGCACAAGAAACATCCTGAATGATCTTTTTAGGGAAGAGTTGAGGAGAGAGCTGAGAATACAGGAGAGAGGCTCTCTGAGCATGAGATACTGATTTCGTCAGGAACGAACAGTAAACAGATCTTTTCTTGATTACTCCCGCTCCGAAAAGGGAAGCTACTTCACTCGATCCATCTCTCACTGCCTTATCCATACACGTGAGAACACTGATAAGATCCTCAGGTGAAATGGAATCCGGGGTCTGCGTCTTCTTGGCCAAAACGCCCAAAGACCAGTCTAGGAAATAAAATACCTCCAGGACTCGGAACATTCCCTTCAACAGGTGGTCAAGCTCATTCATCCCCCATGTCGTCTTAGCAGACATGAGGGCAGAGCGTCGAGAGGAATCCACCAGTGAAGAGAAGTCCGAGTCTGCCGAGGAGGGAAGAACAAGGCCCAAGGGTTCTCCCGATTCATACCAGAATCCTAGCTTTCCAGTTAGCTTAGAAGGAGGGAAAGAGAACACTGTCTTCCCTTTCTCTTCTTTCGAAAGAAGCCACTCACCAAAACCTCTAAGCGCCTTCTTCATAGAGATTGCAGGCTTTATCCTGACACAGGATGAAACCTTCGAAGTTTTCGAGGTCGAAAATAACGATAGAGGCGAGGGCGGGGCGACAGGAGAAAGGGCGTCTCCGAATTCCTGAAGCAACAGGTCCGTCAAACGCTTGTATGAGGAAACGGAGGAATCTTTAGGAATTTCTTCTTCCGAGGGATCCTGTTCTTCTTCCGCCGAAGATCCTTCACGATCCTTACGATGATAGGCTGTCTTGTCCTCAGCCGAGAGTCCATCCTTGGAAGAACGTCTGGAAGAACTCTGACATCTAACTGGGGAAGTCATAACTTCCGTTGAGATTCTGCCTGAAAACTCCTTCTTGTCCGGATGAGGGCGTACTCTAGGCTCTTGGCGCCTAACGAACGCAAGGCGAAAATCTGGTGAAGAGCGCCTACTAGGCGAAATGCGTCTATCAGGCTCCTGGCGCCTGTCTAAAGGAGAGCGGCTGCCTGGCGAAGAGCGCCTGCCATGCGGGAAGCGCTTATCAGGCTCTTGGCGCCTGCTGCGAGGAGAGCGAATCTCTGGCGACGAGCGCCTACCAGGAGAGAAGCGTCTGACAGATTCCCGGCGCCTAACTCGAGGAGAGCGAAAATCGGTAGAAGATCGCCTTGTAGGAGAAGAGAGCCTACCAGGCTCTTGGTGCCTGCTAAGCGAAGGGCGGCTGACAGGAGAAGAGCGCCTGTCTACCGAAGGGCGGCTGACAGGAGAAGAGCGCCAGTCTACCGAAGGGCGTCTGGTCACAGGAGAGCGGAAGCCTGAAGGAGAGCGGCTACCATGAGAAAAACGCCTACCAGGCTCCTGGCATTTGCCAGCGGGAGAGATCCTGTCTCGAGACGAGCGCCTGTCGGGAGAGGCTCGTCTACGGGGAGCATGCCTCTCGTCCGACGGAGAAACGATGTCCGCAGGAGAGCGCCTGTCCGTTGAAGAGCGCCTCGTACTACGATCCAATCCTGGAGAGAGGGCGGTTACTGACGAATAGCGAAAACCTGGAGAAGAGTGCCTGGACTTCTTTACCGGGAGCGAGATGTCCTTCCTACGACGAGAAGTCACAATCAATGAGTCAGCCAGAGCCGTAATCTGCGCCTGCAGACTAGCCAAAACACGTGTAGGAGATTTAACAAAGTCCTTCATGGGAGACACAGCTCGATCCTTAGAAGGAGAGCGAAACTCCAAAGAAATCCTTGGTTTCTTCACATCCAATCCAAGATATTCCGAAAAAACTTCAGGGCTGGAGGGGAGAGCGGAAGAAGCTTGCCAGGCTCTCTTCGACGGCCGAGAAGCTTCCGAGGAGCTCCAACCACGCTTGGGCGAAGGAGAAGGTGAAGACGAGAAGCATTGCCGTAAGACTTCTCTCTTGGCGCGATCCAAGGTAGCCTGGGAGCGAACATCAGGCGCTACCGAGGGGACGCCTGACCGGTGGGGATTCTCCCTAACCTTCCTGCGGCTTTCGACTTTCCTCCTCCACTGGGTCTGGGAGTCTGGAAGAGATCTAGGCCTAGAAGCATTAGGGAGCCGATCAGACGCACCCTCTACTGCACTGGGATCACTGCATAAATCACTATCACTCTTACCTTCTAGCACTTTAATTTTCAACTCCATGCTGCGAATAGTGGCTCTCATAGTGTCCACCTCCGAAGGCGCATCTTCGGGTTCGATGCAGGGAGCAGGGGCTGAAACTGGTAAAGGCGCTACGTCTACAACAGGGTTATCAACTTCAAACTCGCTAGCGCGAGACCTACTAGAACTCCTAGATGAAGCTTTCCTAACCTTGTCCTTCTCAAGCTTTCTTACATAAGAAGAAAGCGCCTTCCATTCTTCTTCATTCAATTTTCCACATTCATTACAAGGGTTAATAAATGAGCAGTCATTCCCCCTACACCTCATGCATACTGTGTGAGGGTCTACCGCAGCTTTCGGTAGCCTCACCTTACAATCGCTAACAGAACAAACTCTGAACATAGTTGATTTCTTAATCTCTAAATCAGACATAATGAAATTCCAAGAATAATCAAAAGAATAATAAAAAACCGGTCCACAAATCGCAAAAGCCAAGCCAAGGAGCAGGTACTTCACCAAAAATCCGATGAAACAATCCAGGGCGAAAACGAGTAATAATCCAAAATCGAGAGGTATCGACAACAGATGTAGTCGACACCGGCGACAGAAAATATATGACTGGAAAAGGGGGATTGGTTCATACACCTGCCACCCAGCGGCGGGTGGGGTAGATCACCTGACCTACCGGTCGCGTTTGCCGCGAGTTTTGAATTCTGTCGTGACGTCAGAGACGTAAGCTAAGTATATATCTGGCAGGAAAGTTCATGTACAAAATTAGGCAATTTACATGTAAAACGTAGTTCCAGATACGAAAACATCAGGTTATGATGGCCGCTTCATAACCTGAGGCATTACTGTATATACTTTTTGCCCCTTTTCCTGACTGTGATGCCTCCAAGGCTTTCTTTTCCTTCCTGAATTGAGATTTCAATGTTTACAGTTTCTTCACAATACAGGCAGCCCCGGGTTACTAGCATTTTCATTGTATGGTGCTGGTTCAATATATTCATAACTGAGTTTTACCCTCTATAGGGTTTAAATAACCGTTGTCTAGTTATCGGTAGCTTAGCTTAAGTACGAAGACTGCCTCCTAAAATACAAACATGATGAATACGCATCTTTTCCTTGGCTCTTTTAAAAAGTTATCCTTTACTTCGCTGTATCCAATAATACTGTGTGTAGTCTTATATTACTACTGTATTGTAAAATACAAACAAACTGAGCATGTTTTGGTTTGGAAAAATCAGCTGACAGAGGTAAGTTTATTTTGTCGCACTTAACTCAATTCAGAGAAATTTTCTTGCTTTTATTTAGTGTAAATTAATTTCTAAAAACTCTATTTCTATGGGAAAGGTTGTTTTGTTATATGAAGTGTTTTAAAGTCAAAATATGAATTAAATATGTCTTGTTGTGAAACTACTTTTATTTTTTCGTCAATAGATGGTGCCGATGCAATCATGTTATGGTTTGGAAAAATCAGCTGACGGAAGTAAGTTTATTTCACTGCATTAATTTAATTCAGAGATTTTCTCTCTTATATTTAACGTAAATTCAGCCCTCTAGAAACTATTGATATGGATCAAAGTTATGTTTTGTTATATGAAGTGTTTTAAAGCAAAATTATGATTTAAATATGTCCTTGTGTGAACTAGATTGTTGTTTTTTCGTTAATACTACATGGTGCGGGAGCATGGTTTTTTGTGTAAAAAATTAGCAGGTTCCTTTTGCTATTTTTACCCTATTTTATCTTTTATCAGCGTGAAAGCAACAGTAAAATCAGTTCTTCCATGCCCAGCATTTTTTATTAGGCTTCCTCGCCCAGAAAAGGGATTTTGACGAAGGAAAAATCTATTTCTGGGTGATTGGCTCGTGTCGCCCTATGAAACCCACCCTGTATTGTTTACCCCCCCATGCAGGACAAGATGTTTTTAGATTAAGGATGTCCGCTAGGGGCGCTGCTGTCCGTGGCGTCCTCTAGTAGTAGTAGTAGCGGCTGCATCGCCCGTTGGTATCAGCTCTCTCTTGTGGGGATTCTGATTGGAAGTTCTAATTGGTGAATGTCTCGTGGTAGTGTTCCCACTCGCCCCTATTACCATACCGACACTTCTTTTTAAGAGTGAGCGAGTCAGTTTTACTGACATTTTCTTAATTTTGTTTTTCTCTGGTAATTTTAGATTAATTTTACCTAGAAAGAATGATATTAAGGATCCTTTCATAGGGCGACACGAGCCAATCACCCAGAAATAGATTTTTCCTTCGTCAAAATCCCTTTTCTGGGCTCAGCTCGTGTCGGCCTATGAAAGAGTACCAGAGAAACAGACAAGATGGGAAAAAAGGACAAATGAAAAGCAGTTGTAAAATGAGGGATATAATATAAGTAAATCAATTACAGCATATAAACTAAGTACTTAAGCCTAACTTATTCTAAACAGTAACATAAAAGAACGTTAGTAATGTAAAGTACTTAAAATTACAGTAAACATAGTAAATTATAATAATGCAATGTAATATTAACAAAATAGATTTACTTAGATAAATTATTTACAAAATATACAAACACATTGTGTCCTACCCTAGCATAAAAATAAGGGTAGGTACACTGAAGTACATTATCAGTACAAAGTGTGGATGTCCCTAGCAAAAAAATAAGGGACAATCCACTAGTATGATTTCAGCGGCTAAGGCTAGGATATCCGAGTAGCATGGCGATAGGGTGAGGCATGTTGGATGAGGTAGGTAGAAAGGAGACCTGGATCTGTACTACGACTACTATACAGTATCAGGAGAAACAATGTTTCCCGCTGCTACTGCTGAAAATTTTAAAGATTCCAAGGACTTTAGATAATGACGTTTAAAGACTGTCGGAGATTTCCATCCAGTATACTTTTTAAGATCCTCAAAGTTCATATGTTGAAAGTAATTAATTGAGGTGGCTACTCCCCTGATATCATGTGCTTTTGGGAATGAATCAGGATTGGCTTGTTTAATGAAGTAAAGGATTTGTTGTCTAATTCCTTTTACTGACAAAGTACCACCTTTTTCTCTCATGAAGAGAGAACCTGAGGATCTTGAGAATGTACGAGATAGAAAGGCTCTTAAAGTTGATACTGGGCAGAGAGAAGGGTCTTGGGGAAGTGGGATGACTTTCCAAGGGGCCCACCTTGCAAGAGGATCCTCATTTTTAGCTAAAAAACTACGATCCGGAGCAAGCAGAACTTCTCCTGAGGGGAGGAATTCCACATGACCCGCATCTCTGGATAGAGCCGACAGTTCTGAAATTCTAGCTCCTGAAGCTAGGCTTAATAAGAATAATGTCTTTCTAAGAAGCATTATGAATGTACAAGACGAGTTGTCAGTATCTGAAGCTAGTTTGAGGACATCATTTAAGAACCATGAAACTGCAGTAGGCCTTTGAGAAGGTCTAAGTCTAGCACAGGCTTTAGGAATAGACGTGAAATAAGATTCAGTCAGATCTATCTGAAAACCTAACTGAAAGATCTTCTTCAAAGCCGATTTATGAGTAGTAATAGTGCTAGCTGCTAAACCTTTTTCAAACAAGGATCTGAAAAAGGATATAGCTAGATTAACTGTCATGGTTGTAGTGTTTGATTCTTTCAGGAAGGATGCTAATTTTTTAACAGCTGAGTCATATTGTCTAATGGTTGACTCTCTCTTATCTGATTCTAGGAAGAGAATATTTTGTGGATCAATATTAGCATCTTTATTAGCCGCAAACTTCATGAAGTCCATAAAGTTAGGGTCTGAAGAATTCCTGAGGAAGCGAACACAGTCCTCATTTGTACTGATTGTGACAGCTTGGGATTGGGAATCCGTTGAGGTCGGAGACCCAATTCCAGAAGAAGAGGATACCAGTTGCTCTTGGGCCAGTCCGGTGCAATCAGAGCTACTATTCCCTTGAAAGTCCTCAGCTTGCTTAAGACTTTCAAGAGAAGATTCACTGGAGGAAAAACATAAATTTTTCTCCACTGATCCCAATCTAACGACAGGGCGTCCGTGGCATAAGCCAGAGGGTCCAGGTTGGGGGCCACATAGCAAGGGAGCTTGTGGTTCGCTTGTGAGGCGAAGAGATCTACTTGGAGACCTGGGACTCTCTGGCATATCCACTGGAATGACCCGTCGTCTAGGGACCATTCTGATTCCAGAGGAACTGACCGGGACAAAGCGTCTGCTATCACATTTCTTACCCCCGCCAGGTGAGTGGCGGACAGATGCCATTTGTGTTTGTTTGCTAGGGCAAAGATGGCTATCATGACATGGTTCACATGCTTGGATTTGGACCCTCCCCTGTTGATGCAATGAACTACCACTGCACTGTCCAAAACTAGCCTTAGATGAGACTTTTTCGGGGGAAGCAGTCTCTTCAAGGTAAGAAATACTGCCATTGCTTCCAGAACGTTTATGTGGAGCTGGCGAAATTGAACTGACCAAGTCCCCTGAACCTGTTTGAACTGAGAATATCCCCCCCACCCGGACAGGGAGGCATCCGTGTGAATGGTTAACACTGGAAGGGGATATTGAAGGGGTACACGCTTGGCTAAGTTCTTTACTTTTGACCATGGACGGAGTTGATTGCGAAGGATCTGTGGAATTACTGACAACTTGTCTCGAGATTTGGTGTTTGCTCTCGATCGCCAAACTCGATTTATATCTTTTAGCCTTGCTTTCAGGAGGATATCTGTTACCGAAGCAAACTGAAGGGACCCTAGGATTCTTTCCTGGTTTCTCCTTGATGTTTGTTTGCATTTGAGAAATTGCCTGACAGATTTTGCTATTTCCTTCCGTTTGGCCACTGGAATTGACAGATTGTGGGAAGACAAATCCCATTGGATTCCCAGCCACTGAAAATGAGACTCCGGGGTAAGTCTGGATTTCGTTTTGTTTATCTGGAACCCCAGATGTTCCAGAAAGTGAACTACCTTTTTGGTGGCTTTGAGACATTCCTCGACAGTTGGTGCCCAGATCAACCAATCGTCGAGGTATGCTGCTACCATGATTCCCTGAGTTCTCAATTGCTGCACAACCACTTCTGCTATTTTCGTGAATACCCTGGGGGCTACATTCAGACCGAAGGGCATCACTTTGAATGAGAATGTCTGATTTCCTAGCCTGAATCCTAGGAATGGGCGGAAGTGTCTGGCTATAGGGATATGATAGTATGCGTCTGTAAGATCGATGGAGCATGTGACGGCTCCACGCGGAAGTAAGGTCCTTACTTGCGAGAGGGTAAGCATCTTGAACTTGTCGCAACGAATGAAAGAGTTTAGCTTTGACAAGTCTAAGATTACCCTTCTTTTTGTTGAGCCTTTCTTTGGCACGCTGAATAAGCGACCTTGAAATTTTAGATGCTTGACTCTCGCAATAGCTCCTTTCTGAAGGAGTTCCTCCGCGTAATCTGTCAATTCCTTTGATGGTATTTGGCGGAATGATTTGATTGGAGGAGGATCTTTGATCCAACTCCAACCCAATCCTTTGGACACTATGCTCTGTGCCCAATTGCTGAACCCCCACCTGTGACGGAAGAGGAACAGCCTCCCTCCTACCTGGGGAGCCTCATTGTTGATGGGCGGGTTGACCACCACGCCCTCCTCTGAACTGCCTGCTCCTTGTCGCCCTTCCTGCGCCACGCTGGCGAAAGTAGCCTCTCGCCCTACCTCTCGATTGCTTGTTAAAGGGAGGGTAGCCCTGACCTTCATACGTAGGGTTGAAGGCTGGCGAGAGTGCGTAGGAGGTCGAAGGTTGTGATTGAGGAGACAGCAGGAGGATGGGTTGGTTCTGTTTAGAACTAGCAGGTTGTCCCTGTTGGGTAACCGGGACGGCCTGAACAAATTGCTGCTGTTGCTGGTGTTTCTGGTAAGGCTGGAACCTTTTACCAGACTTCTTTGGTTTCTTACCAGCAGTGGGGACGGATTCTTGCTTCCTCTTGGATGAAATACCCCACCTAGCTCTAAGGCTCTGGTTGAGCCTAGCAGCCTCGTGGTGTACTTCATTTACAGCGGACTCTGGGAAGAGATCCGCTCCCCACATGCTAGAAGCCAGGAGTCTATTAGGCTCGTGCCTAATAGTGCACTCCTGCAGAACGTGCTTTCGGCAATTCCTCCTAGCTTGGAAGAAGTCGAAAGCATCCGTCTGAACTGTCTGAAGCTGGGATTTGGCCAAGATCTTAAACAGAGGTTCCGTAGCATATGAGAGAGCAGCCATCTCCGTTATGATCAGTGAATTGAGGGACCTGCCAAACCTAGTTCGCGCGTCGAACTCCGCCTGAATCAAGGAATCAGGCAGCCTTGGAAGCTTCTCGCCGAACTGGTCCATGGCGCAGTCCGGTTTGAGCTTGCCAAGCGTGAACGTGGCTGGCAAGTTCTCCCACAATTCTCCAAAAGCTGGGAAGAGCGGAGAAGTAGACTCCGCCTCCCTTAGCTGTGGCATGGGCTCATCCTTGAGGACTGCCTGAAGAGTCCTCTCTACTATCTTCGTGGCGAACGGAAGAGAAGCCTCCTCTTCCGTCGCAAAAATAGTGAAAGGACTCTTATAGGCCTGGAGCTTGGTGTTTGTGCACTCCCAGTCCTCAAGGCAGTGAACCCATTCCCGTTGGGCATGATCCCTACTGTAGAGAACATCCTCCCTAGAGATCTTGTCTTCCCTAGTAAGAGCCGCTACGGTCAGCCTAGCATAGCCGATGAAAGGCTGCGTCAAACCCGGAGGATAAAACTCGAAGTCCTCAATCCTTCGAGTTCCACACTCCGGGATAGAGATCATACCATCCTTAAATGGAGCGTAGGCGGCTACTCTCCATGGGTTCTCCATAGAGAAAGCTGGCAGAGAGTCGTATGGCGGGAGCTGGAAAATACCAGCACTTGGCACTGGGGAGACTGGAAGGGGGACCTGAGAGAGCCCAGCTACTCGGTCCTCATTCTCTCTAACTCTGTTAGAGAGATCTTGGATGGACTGGCCTGATTGAGACAGAGTGCTCGACAGTTGTGCGAACATCTGCTCAAATTTCGTCCCCAGGGCGGGGGACGAAGACTTGCGAGCCGACCATCTCGCCCACCTGTTGCATCACCACTGCTGAGAAAGCAGTGGGATCAAAGGTGCTGGGTCCCGCTCCTCCCACCGGCGTTACCGGAGTGGATGCGGTGGAAGCCGGAGAAGGCATTGGCTCGGCGGGAGCGCGAGCCTTCTCCTTAGAAGCCTTGCTTCTAGAGCTCTTCGAGTAAGAAGAGCTCGGCTTGGCCTTCACCGCGTCAGCGTAAGAAGTCGAAGACTTCTTAGCCGAAGAAGACGAAGATGACTTCTTAGAAGTCGTCTTAGTTAGAGTCTTCGGTTCTCTCTGTCCCTTCACCTTTGGGGGTACAGAGAGAGCGGGAGAGCGGGTAGGGATCTCAGATCCCACAAAGCCTTGGAAAGAAGCGCTTGAAGAAGGGACAGGAGAAGATCCAGGAACGCCCAAGGAAAGACCTTGGGCGCCCGACACACCTACCTCAACCAACAAATCCTCTGCCCCTACCGCCATAGGCTCGATGTTGAGGTCCAGGGTAGCGACGTCCGGGACCGACTCCTGTGTGGCTACGACCCCGAAAGATTGCTGCATATCTTGCTGGATGGAGGCTATGAGAGGGGCTGCGGACAAGGGGTCAACATACCCTGTTGACTTGCCCGCAGGGAAGATCTGGACGGCCAGCTTCTTGTCAAGGATGTAAGGCTGGCCTTTGGCGGCGTTCTTCCCGAAGCCGCCCACCCACGCTTTCAGGGTAGCAAGGGCGACCTCCCTCACACCAGTAGCCTGAAAGAAAAGGTGAGATGAGCTTCTAATGGCGGAACGGGGTTAACAAACTTATGTCTAAGAGTTGTTAGTAAATTGATAAAGAAGCCTATAATCGACTTACCCCCTCCGCCAGCTGACTGACTAGGTCGTAGCAGATGGCGCAGGCTTCCGAGTGCCAGACGATCATATCGTTGAATGGCGTGGCACATGGAGCGTGAGACCTGCACTCATCGTGGCCGCAGGGGTCGTACAACGTCGCGTTGCATCCCAGGACCTGACAGTTGGTAGCCTGTAAGTGGAAAGATACATAAGTATCAGGAGAACACTTACAGCCTAACAGTTGCTCCGCTGGTGCCGGAGCGAGAAAGTTAGATTAAACCAGAGCCCCGCCATAATACGTGTGGTAACAAGGTTGGTTGGTTGTCCTAGGCTATTGCTCCGCTGGCGGCGGAGACAAGAGATAGAATCCAACCAGGTGTGGTGGTAAAAGGAAACCACGACGAATAATGGCGGGGATGGTAAACATATGAATAATAAAATTAAACAAATCATCGTAAAATTAGGGTATATCCTTAAAATAACAATAATATCAAACCTTTCTCCACCCGTCTACTAGAAGAGTGCCCGGGTAAGAAGCAAGCTCCCTTCCGGTAGCGGGGGAGAGATGTAAGGATATAGTAGGCAAGCAACCGACCACTAGTAGTGACCACCCCGCCCGCTGGCGGAGCCAGTAATCTATAACCAAAGGTGCCCCGGCTGCGACGGAAGGCTCCGTTCGTTATAGAAAGGGAAGGTGGCTGAGCAACTGGGAAGGGGGGGGGAGGGTCTCGGCGTAACACGGCGGGAGAGAGAGAGGGGGGGGGGTTGGCCTACTCCTCCCCGTCTCAACAACTACCCGCTCGGAGACTCGGTACCCTATGAGTGGTCGCCCTATACCCCCCGCTGGGAGGAACCCCTGGCCACCTCAGAGAGAGAGGGAGGAAGGCAACTGAGGTTGTCATGACAACCAAGGGGTCCCCCAGCGCCTCCCTATACCTGGTAGGGAGGGAAGGGGAAGGGTAAGGTGCGATGGAACACGTGACCGCAAGTGGCCTAAGCCGCGAGCAACACAACCGTGGGAGGGCCACGTGAACCAGGCTGTACCAATACATGGGACATGCACCTAGGCTAGCCTAACACCCTAAATAGAATAAAATTACATCGTAAAGATGGAAAAGACACTTTTAGTAGAAGAAAAAGAAGCCCAGGAGGAGGCAAACTGTTCCGAGGAACAGAAGCCTACTCGGAGCCAGCGATAGCCGATGAAGAGCAAGAGCCGGGATGCTGGGCTGGAACAATAATAATAGCCCTAAATACCAAACTAAGAGAAATGGTAAAGGGGCTAATCTAGCTAAAACTCGATGTAAAAAACGATGAACGTAATATAGTAAGCCCATAAGTATAAGAAGTCCCAGTATGGAGGACCGGGAATTCTTAACGAGGCAGCATGGCGCCGCCACGAGACAACCGGGAAACCGTATATGACCTATTAGAAGGAAAATACTGGTTTCCGGAAGACAAAAATACAGTAAAACATTACTTATGAGGCACTTAACTTAGCATTTGCGATGGCAGAACGTTCCATGATGATGGTGATAAAATATCCCGTAAAAGGCACAAGCACAAAGAAAATGCGTCTGAACGCTAGCGCTAATGATTAAGGATGTACGCTAGGGGCGCTGCTGTCCGTGGCGTCCTCTAGTAGTAGTAGTAGCGGCCGCATCGCCCGTTGGTATCAGCTCTCTCTTGTGGGGATTATGATTGGAAGTTCTAATTGGTGAATGTCTCGTGGTAGTGTTCCCACTCGCCCCTATTACCATACCGACACTTCTTTTTAAGAGTGAGCGAGTCAGTTTTACTGACATTTTCTTAATTTTGTTTTTCTCTGGTAATTTTAGATTAATTTTACCTAGAAAGAATGATATTAAGGATCCTTTCATAGGGCGACACGAGCTGAGCCCAGAAATAGATTTTTCCTACGTCAAAATCCCTTTTTGCGGTCGAGTTTCATCCATGTTACTGATGCATGATAATTTATAGTCATTAGCAGTATGAACATTGTTTTCTCAGTTTCAGCTACAACTACAGCTTAAATTTAGCAGTACTATATTTCCGTGCTGATATTTTCGCCAGAGCGAATAAATGTATAATGTATCAGTCCTACTCTACTTAATTAATGTCATTTGTAACAAAAATATATTAATTATTTACTATCATGCAATGGCTGAAATAAAAGCAAAATATTGTTATTAGATTCAGTTCGGTCATTGTAGTAAAACATCTGTTCTTATTCAGTTGTTTATGGCTGTAGCATTTAAGCAACAATTGTAATGTTACTAACGATACTTTTATCATTCTCTTTTGATTTTTTAACTTAGTTAAGTAGAAGATAAGGATAAATAAAGAGATGCAGGAAACGTTAGTATTCTGAAAAAGATTCTCTCTCTCTCTCTCTCTCTCTATCTTTAATGTCATCGAATCTGATATTAATAATTTGTAGAACTACCATGCAGACCATAGTAAATAATTAGGCAAATGAAATTCCACATTTTTGTTAAAGAGTTATTACATATCAGGGCAAAATATCTGGCCGTGACACTGTCTAAGGCAATGCTGACCAGTCTAGGACATCGTAAGGTGGATGGTGGTTAGTGCTGATTTTTGGTTACCATCAGCCCCCAAGGAACGGACAATTCTCCAAAGCACAGGAGCAGGAGTGTGGTGATGCATACTGAACAGGACTTAACTCAATACTTTACTCATAGGAAAAGGATTCACTTCATGTGTGTCCATCATAAAACATTCTGAAGTGTGTGCAACTTGTAAGCAAATCTTGTTTCAAGAAAGAGAAAGGCAAACCACACCTCTTATGGAAAACCAAATTCACCCAATGGAACAGCATTTAGGGGGGCCAGGGGGGAGAACCCTACCCTTTAACTACAATCACCTCCCTAAATGATATCTCACACTAAATGAGATACACAACACAGAAAGTCATAAAGACCATTTCCACCACCACACATACTGCAGTACATGTAAACCATTCCAATGGTTTACATTCACAGGCTGGTTCAAACAGCACTGAAGGACTTACCTTTCCTACCTCCAGTATTACCAACTCTGAAATGAAAGCGGTGGGGAAGAAGTTTGCATGATCACTGGAAACAGGCACTTTCTGATCCTAAGATCAGGGCATTGACCTTTTCCAAATACCAAATATGGCAGCAAGTCCCAGAACTACTTTTAGAATATACCCTTAGTTCAACTTAGTATACCGGACTGAGAGCCGAGAGAAATTTGCTGTCACCTACCCAGAATATTTCATTTGCTACAAGCAAAGTACATTTCAAAAGTCTGTAAGAAATCAAGAATAAACAGGACCACCCGGTCCGATCTAATCTTTCAAGGCCTGCGCTGCTCCTCCCAATCACAGGAGGAGACCCACCAGAACACTTGCTACTTAGCACTTTCCAAAACCCATATGGAAACAGAAGTCCCTCTCATTGGAGGATGTAATAGCAACAGCGGAGTTGGTGTCAGAACCTTCCTGTTCTGATTTAAACATGCCATCCCTGCTTCAGAACTGTAAAACCAGAAAAGGAAAGGAACAAATACTGAAACCAATCCTTCAACTCCCATTACCTGCCATGTGGCTAGTTGTGTCCATGAGAAGTGACAGAGTTTAAAAAATTCTCCCCAGAGAAGGAGCGCTGAGACCATGCAAGCTACAGTGTGTGAACATCTCTAGCATGGAAATACAGCTAGTTGTCGACTCACGACCTATGCAAGTAATGACTGATCGACTTTACGACCACCCACAACTAAAACAACTGGGAAGTGATGTGAGCATGAAAGAGTGGTGCCCAGCTGAATGTACAACAGTATTTTCCCAGCTCCCACCTCTCCACACGCGCAGCTCACTTTTGGAGCTACTAATCACTATTATTGTGCATCGGCCACAAGGCTATAGGTCCAGTAAACTTACGTCATCAAACACAACCGTAGATAAAATTGAGAGAAAATCATTTTAATCAAAACTTCAGGTCTTGAAATAACACATTTTACTGTTGTTTTCACACCAATAAAAGATAAGTAACGTAACGGTAAAGTTAGTACTACAATGAAATAAAGTGAAAATAGCGAATGGAATCACATAATATTTTTACACAATAAACATGCCCACAACGCAATCTGTTAACGAATAAATACTTTAGTTCACGAGAAGTATTAAATTTATATTTCAACTTAACAAAAATGTTGTATAATGACAAATTACCTTGTCTCATATAGGTAAAGCATCTAGATATTTTATGCTAACTAGAAGCAAGGCAATTTGCTCCAAATTGAGTTAAATACAGTGAAATAAACACATTCCCCATCAGCTGATTTCCAAACCAAAACATTGACCGCTTTGTTAGTATTTAATGATACAATAATATGAGAATAGTACATACAATATTATTGGATACAGTAATGTATAACTTTTTAAAAGATTCACGGAAAAGAGGGATATTTATTGTTTTTATTTCATAGATATACATAGCCATCAGCAGCCTGACATCGCTCAATTAGGTATGCTAATGTTGGTCCAAATCTGATTCCCGTTTCGTGCCCAATTTTTTTTTTTCTACTGATATATAATAGTCGGAATGCATTGAACCTCCAAAATTGGCTAATATTAATAAAATTACTAAATTATGTATAATACATAATTTAGCCCTTTTAATGCTTTGGGTGCATTGAAAACTATGTAAACTGCATTCTTATGGCATTTTTCATAAAAAAAACCTTCAAATATTGATTATTTTGCTTTTTTGGTGTCATATTTCATCTGCCAGATGAGCGTTGTAGGTGTCGTAACCCTGGAAATAATGTCTGATGAATATAATTGAAAAGCGTCGCAACCTCGGAACGTCGTAAGCCGAGACCGTCGTAACCCGGGGACTGCTTGTATACGATATATGTACCATGATAACATCATCATCATATACATGAGGCTAACTTGTTAAATGTTATTCAATTTCTCTTTGTACTGAACTATCATAAGCCAATGTGCATTGAACCTAGAGAATTAGCTGAAATTAATAACTACTATGCCATATTTGTATAAAGTATACTGTGTAGTGTAAGTTAGGCTACCCTGTATGTAAAGATGGTACTGATTACCCTAGTATAGGCTAGGCTAGTATAATATTCTTAGGGTGAATGAACATGGGCCGACTTACGTCCAAATCGATTTACGACCGGTTGGTCGTAACCAATTGCAGTCATAAGTCGACAACTACCTGTAATGCAGGTTCATCCAAGAAACCTCTCAAACATGGCTGAGAAAGAGAACTGTCTTTGTCACCAGCATTGCTGTCATTTCTCATCAACGACAGCATTAAGTTTTTATTCCATAAGAATAAAATGAAAGAAAATACTCATCTAAAATTCTTGCTCTCAATTGACAGCCAGGACAGCAAAGTGTAGCACATCTGTTCTCTACCACAACCAAAAGAAAAGTGTTTGACACTTAGTGACACCCTCATCTCCAATTGTTAACTATGTCATTACCAAGTTTCAACTGTTTTCCAACTTGCACTGAAAGATACTCCTACATAAATTAGATTTTTTTAAAAATCAAACACTTCAATATAAACTCATTACTTTAAATAAATCCCTTCCGACTACGTATTTGAAAATGCTGCAGGCTGGGTCAAACTACACGAATTGTGAAGTTTTCTTCTATGGAGCCAAGGGAATGTATAAACATGCACCAACCTATCTGAGCCACCCAATCTTTTTCCTAATAGCACAACAGAATAATGTGCCTGGAATTTCTTGACAGTCCACGAATAGGCAAAGTTCAAGTAATAGGTTCCTGTAGAAAAAAAAATGTTTAAAAAAGTTATCTTTTCAACAGCTTTGATTGCCATCTGCAACTTTCAGCACAATAAATATATTTGTTAAAGGTTTATTGGCCATTTCTTTGCATGAAGTAAAACCTCACTTACAACTCCATTTCATCAAATATCCTTAATTCTAAAGGTACACAATTAAAAAAAACATATTTCCTACAAACAAAATAAAAGTGTTCATTCATGGTCAGTGAAATGCTTACCTAATAATAGAGATTCATCATATACAGTATATATCAAATACCGTATATTTTAAACTCGTTTCTATGCAGCTCTTACTCTTGTACAATATTAATATACAACTCTTGTACAATATTAATATACATACACATTTGAGGAGAGAGAGCTTGTCGTACATACAACTCTGGTACATTTTGTTTCATCTCCAGAAGGCATTTCTCAACTGTAGCCTTTTTGTACCTTCCTTACACATGAAGAGTAGATTCTGAACTTGAATTTGGCACGTAAAAGTATATTATCTGTAGATAAACTAAAATTAAACCTAGGCTTGATCCGTCCATCCGGTTAGTAAGGGAAATATGTAAACTACAGGTAATATCTGCACCATACGATTCCAAGCTTCAAGTTAGGCTTATATAACTAATAATGTAAGTTATTAAAATTAGGTTAAATAAAAATTTATACACATAAAAAGTGACATCTAGTTCACTAGAAATTCTAATTACTGGGATGTGAATTTATAGCACCAACTTTATTTTCATAATCCAGTTTCTTTCACTAATTTTAAGCACATTATATTCTAGGGGGAAAAATAACCGTTGTTATAACTAAAGACTTCAAGACACTGGAATATTTTTTTTGTTTCTTGTAATTTACTATAAAATTTTAAATTACTTAAAATCGAAGTATTTCTTACTTATATTTTAAGCATTTAAATCACTAGACTTTAGTCAACAAGAGGTCAGTGACATATTTCTGGGTTCGACCTGTGTCGGCCGGTGAAAAATCCCTGTAGCTCATTTTTCAAGTATAAATAAACTCTAGATATAACAGAGAAAAAGCTAGCATGGTATGCTGAAGTTACCACCCTCAGCGCGATCACCCCGAAGGGTGTCGGTAAAAGTAAAGGGGCGTTGTGGAAACCACAATACACAGGGCCTTCGCCACTTAGAAGATTCCTTCCCAAAATCCCCTTCCGCAGTGGGAGCCGTCACAACGAAACCCACCGCCAACTCCTCTCGCCACTACTACTAATACCCACACGCTCTTCCTCTCATTCCTGTACTAGAGATTGAGTGTGATACACGCATTTCGCTGCTCCAGGAATTTTTCCCCTTATTTGGTTAATGATGACATCGCAAGGCTCTTCTGCTTCTAAGTTGAGTACCCCAATTTGGTTTTTCATATAGCATTTAGTCGAAAATGTAATATTTTACTGCCTCAGCACCTCAAGATATGTTGTGGGTGCCGCTGGCTGAGCGACCATTTCGGGTAGTCGGTGCAGCACGAGGGGATTTCACACACCAATCTATCGAAGAATAATTAGGTTATAGATGTTATTTGACCATTATTTAAGGGACTGGCGCTCGTCCCAGCAGTGAATTAGGTTAATTAATAAGGAATAGTTGACTAATGATAAGTTAGTCTAGCATACACTTTAGTAAAGTTCGCCATGAGTTCGCGTAAGAGACGAGCGTCAGTCCTTATTATTATTTATATTGCATAGTTTATTATGTGTTATTTTGTACATAATCTAATTCTAGAGGCGGTCGAGTTGCCCCTATCCTTTCCCTAAAACCAACCTAGCCTAGGCTAGGCTTGGCTGGTAGCCTATGTGTTCCTTCCTAACACCCCGTACATTATGGGACTTACCTTCTTGCCGGTCTGGACTGATAAGTTAGTCTAGTAGGTTTAGTAGAGTTCATCCCGCCCTGCCGGTCTGGGTCGAAAAATTCGTCCTAGTAGGTCTGGTCGAGGATTATCGTCCTTCCTATTTGGCAAAGGAGGCTATAGGCCTACCTTGTCTAGTACGGTGGTAGCCTGGTACACTGTTGGCGTCCCCAAGCAGGTATATCATTCTATTTCCTTACCTAATTCTCGGGCAACTCTTCCACAAACCTCTTTTTGTGTATTGTATGATCCCAAATGTATGGCTGGTCGATTAAGTCTGGCCTACCTGGCATAGCCTCTTGATCAGGTGTGTCCACTACCAATCGCGACGAGCCACGGCCAGTCTGCGAGTCTCCTAGGAGAAGTAGGCTATATAGCCTAAATTGGTTCCACCTCTGTTCAAGTGGGAACCAGGCATTCACGACCGGCCATGCATACTATCCCTTTCCCCCCTTCCTCCTCCTTCTACAAGGTGGGGAGGGAGGGAGAGTTACCATATGTAGACTTGACCCATTATGCTCCATGTACAGCTCCGGCGACCCAGTGGTCTACCACCACAACAGTCGTTCGGGAACGACGAATGTTGCATGAAAGTAACTTTGGTATGAAACGTCTCGTTCTCTGTATCTCCGCCACTCCGGTAAGAGTGGAGGTAGGGGATGAAACAATCCTCCTAGTATATAGCTAACGGCCCCCTCCGGTCTATAGCTTCACCCCTCCGCTCCTTCTGGCATAGGCAGGGGACAAGGAACCGACTCGTTTCCTAGACAGAGCTCCGGCGATAGTACTACTTACATCTCCGGTCTCGTAAGGGACAGGTAGTGTGAGGAACTTCACACTCACTGTCTAATAACTAATTCTAGTATGGAAAACCTCTATTTCATTCCTTTCTAAGCTCCGGCATAGAAGGAGAATAACATGTTCGCTACGGTATCCGTAGCCATCTGTCTCCACCGTATACGCCGAACAAGATAATTATAGGAGGTAGGATTCGTCCTATCCTTCCGGCATAAGCGGATGGCAGGTTTTATAATAACGAACCAAACATTCTCCAGGGATAGGAATGAGATTAGACCATACGTATTAAAGTGTAGGCTTTTATCAGGTATAGATTTAAGCTTAACTACTAGAATAAGGAGCACGTAACTACTAGAATAAGGAGCATGTACTCTTCGGAGTTATCCCCGTCTCGAAGCTCGGGACTCATGTACACTTTCTATTGCAGATGGTCCGTTGTCAGGCGGAGGGTTGCCACGCTTCGCTGGGCAACTCGTACGGCCATGTAGTTTGTCGCTCGCATGCTAACTGCGCGGTTCCCTTCGACAACTACGTGATCTGGCATCCGGACGCCTGCACCGTTTGTTACGACATGGTGCTAACCTTGTCTGAAGAGCAGGTACGTAACACTTAAATAAAAGATGTTATACGATTGACTTGCGATTATGCATTACTTTATAACCAAAAGGTGTTATATGCTTGACATACATTTATTAATTAAAATTACGTTGATTCATTAAAATTATATATTTAATATAATTCTTCCTTCCAGATGAAACTCTAACCCGAGTTTTCTCTTACAGGCGGATCCGGCTACCTGCCACAAAGCGAAGGTAGCTCTCCGAAAGTGGGTCTTGGGGTTCGGCAAAAACGCGCCCAAAGGACAGCCATACGTGCTGGACACTAGGTTGTGCTCCCTGCTTTTTTCGGGAGCCACAGCAACAACGGCCGTGCCAGCGGAAGTCGCCGAACCCCTCATCGAAGCCATTCAAGTTGCGACAATGCCAGGGCCTGAGGAGCAGGAGGATGTGGTGGCGATGAACATTCATACCGAACCCATGGCCACGGACGATCAGGTAGGTGGGGAGGTAAGTGAGCAGAGTCTCATATTTAGTCCTACTCCTTCTTCCCCTTCTTCCTTCAGGGGCTTCTCAGGGCCCTCTCCTAATCTAGCAGGAGCACTTTCTGCGCTTTCTGTCGCCCCGAAAGTCAAGTCTGTGAGACCTAAGACTCTAAAGAAGGCCTCCAAACCAGCTCTGTCAGCGACGAAGGAGTTGTCCTCGGCCCCCCAGCCGTCGACATTCTCCGGCCCATCGCCTGCTGCCATGAACCCTTCCTCTGCTACGGGGGCAGGATTAACTCCTGTTCATATGGCGGCGGAGCACAGGTTTGATCCTGAAGCCTTCACTAGCCTTCTGGAGAAAGTTAGTGGAGTTATAGATCAGAGGCTAGAGCCTGCATGGCTCTCCTCGGCACAGACCCCTCTGGCCAGGCTTTCTCGTCACTGACGGAAAGGATTAGACCGCTGGAGGAGATGCTTTCCGGACTCCTCCACTCCAGAGCTCCGGCCTTGTCTATGGTAATGCCGGACGCATCTAAACTTCCCGCATTTGATAAGGAGAACCCGTGGAGATAGGCTCTGCATGTCCCGTTCTCCAACGGAAAGTTGACAATTGAAGGATGCGGGACCCGGCCTATCGAAGACTTTGAGTTCTTTCCACCCGGGCTTCAATTTCCCTTCCCTGGTTTCATGAGGTTAGCGAAACATGCGCTTGTTAGGGTCGATAAGGTCCCTAAGGAAACAGTTATCTTTCCTAGGGAACAGGCCCACGCGACTTGGGTTCGATCTCTTACTGATTGGGGCTGAGTCAACACTAAGTTGACGCCCCACAAGGGAAAATACACAATTTTTGTGACCCCAGATGGTGTTCCGTCACCCTGTACCTCCAAGGTGGCGGAGCTAACATTAAAAGCAGACCTTTTCTCTGAAAGGCTGCCGAGAATTCCGGATCACTTGGTGAAGACGGAGTTAGAGGCTAGGACCAGGTTATCCAGATCCATCAACTCCGTCACAGCGGAGGAGCTAGTAGCCTCCACATATGAAGAGGAGCAAGTCTTCAGAGTCTTGGCGAAAGGTCTGCTACAGACCTTTCAAGCGGATCTGTACGACTTTGTTATAGCCAGAAGGGCTTGTAGAAAGGACGTTCTGGCTGGGGCTTCCATCAAACATGAGCCCAATAGATTGATTAAGTCATCAATCTGGGGAGATAATCTTCCCTAAGGAAAAGGTTAACAACATCCTACATGAAGCCTACAGGGCCAACCAGAGCCTAAGAGTCCGATGGGGTCTCCCCTTCAAACGTCAGTTTGAAGGATCCTCACAGCAGGGTAAGGCCAAAAAGAAGGCAAGACGGTATAACCCATACCAGACAGCCCGACCGCAAACTTTTATGCAGGCGGTACCAGTGTCACAGGTGGGGAAGCCTTCTACTTCTAAGGCTCCTCCCCAACAGTTTGTGCTAGTACAAACCCCCACACCTCCTCAACCCTCTACTTCCACGGCAATGGCACCATCCCCGGCCTTCAACCCAACCTATGAAGCGAAAGATCTCTTTTGCTCATACAACAGGCATGCCGGAAGTAGCCGAGCCAGGGGCGGCTCACGGTTACGTACCGGTTCCAGAGGCAGGGGCTTCAGGGGAAGTAGAGGCACCAGACCTGCTGCCAACCCGTGAGAGATCTCAGGTAGGAGGGAGGCTATACCTATTCCGGGACCGTTGGACCTTCAGTCCATGGGCCCACAGTATAGTCTCGAAAGGCCTAGGCTGGAAATGGGAGAAGGGCCATCCTCATCCAGTCAGTTTCTACCAGAAACCCACGGCGGACCTTTTGGACTACACCAAAGATCTCCTCCAAAAGAGAGCCATAAGGAAGGTGAAGAACCTGAGATTCCAAGGATGGTTGTTCCCAAAGAAGGACTCGGACAAGAGAAGAGTGATACTAGACTTGTCGCGCCTCAACTCTTACATTCACTGCGACAAGTTCCACATGCTGACAATCTCGCAGGTACGGGCCTTACTTCCCCGTGGGGCCGTCACCACCTCTATAGATCTTACAGACGCATACTATCACGTTCTAATAGCCAGGAACTTCTCCCCGTTCCTGGGATTCAAACTAAGCAAACAAGCCTACTCATTCAAGGTCATGCCCTTCGGACTCAACATTGCGTCCAGGGTATTCACCAAACTAGGAGAAACGATAGTTCAGGAACTGAGAAAGAAAGGTATAAAGAAAGGTATTATGCTGGTAGCCTACTGAGAAAGAAAGGTATTATGCTGGTAGCCTACTTGGACGACTGGCTGATTTGGGCAACCAGCGTGGCAGAGTGCCACCAATCAACCGCCAAGGCACTAGAATTTCTGGAATTCCTAGGCTTCCAAGTAAACAGATACAAATCCAGGTTAACCCCCGCTTCCAAATTCCAATGGCTGGGAATTCAGTGGGACCTGAATAAACACAAGCTATCTCTCCCGCCCAAAAAGGCCAAAGAAATAGCAAAGGCTACAAAGTACTTTCTAAAGAACAAGCGAGCTTCTCGGCGAGCCAAAGAAAGGATTCTAGGCTCGCTTCAGTTCGCATCTGTCACAGACGTCCTGCTAAAAGTCAGGCTGAAAGACATCAATCAAGTCTGGAGAACAAGAGCCAACAACAAACTCAGGGACAAGGTTTCGGTTATCCCTCCGATTCTAAAAAAAGAGGCTCCGGCCTTGGACGGAACGCCGGAACCTGTCCAAATCAGTACCTCTGCAGTTCCCTCCGCCATCACTAACCATCCACACAGACGCTTCTCTGAGCGGTTGGGGAGGGTACTCGCCACACAAAAAAGTTCAAGGAACATGGTCAGAGACATTCCGCCAGTTCCATATCAATATCCTGGAGGCAGTGGCAGTCTTCTTGACCCTGAAACGCCTGTCTCCGGCCAAACAGATTCACATAAGGATAGTTTCGGACAGTCTCATAGTGGTACACTGCATAAACAGGAGAGGCTCCAGGTCCAACAAATTGAACCATGTGTTAATAGCAATATTCTTGTTGGCGGAAAGGAACCAATGGCATCTGTAGCAGTTCATCTAGCCGGAGTGAGGAATGTGATAGAGGACTTCCTATCCAGGACAACTCCTCTGGAATCAGAATGGTCTCTAGACAGCAAATCCTTCAATAGGATTGCAAATCAGATTCCGGACCTCCAAGTGGACCTATTTGCCACGGAAGCCAATCACAAACTACCTTGTTATGTGGCTCCCAACCTGGACAGTTGAGCTTTCGCAACCGATGCAATGTCACTAGATTGGAACAACTGGCAGAGGATTTCTCTCTTTCCGCCAGTGAACCTTCTATTAAAAGTGCTACACAAGATAAGATCTTTCAAAGGGACAATAGCTCTGATAGCTCCCAACTGGCCGAAAAGCAACAGGTTTCCACTTCTCATAGAATTGAAACTCAGTCCCCAACTGATACCGACCTCGGAGCTGACGCAAGTAGTACAAACTCAGACTGTGTCAGCTTCCTCAAGAATTCTGAATGCCTTAACTTTAAGGACTTCATGAAATTTGCAGCTCAGAAAGATGCAAGTATAGATCCTCTGAACATTCTATTTATAGAGAGTCCACAATTAGGCAATATGATTCAGCAGTAAAGAAACTGGCCAAGTTTCTAAAGGATTCAAACATTCACGAAATGACTACAAATTTGGCAATCTCCTTCTTTAGGTCATTGTTTGAGAAGGGTCTAGCTGCCAGTACTATTACCACAGTGAAATCAGCCCTAAGGAAAATCTTCCAAATAGACTTTAATATTAATCTTTCAGACTCTTACTTTTCTTCTATCCCAAAAGCATGCACTTAAACTGGCTTCAGACTCAAATAATGATTCATGCTCCTTCTCAACTCTATTGAGGAAGACACTGTTTCTAGTAGCACTGGCATCAGGAGCTAGAATATCTGAACTATCAGCTCTCTCCAGAAACCCAGGCCAAGTCGAGTTCCTCCCGTCAGGCGAAGTCCTTCTTTCACCGGACAGGCAGTTTTTAGCCAAAAACGAGGACCCACAAAATAGGTGGACTCCTTGGAAGATCCTTCCTCTTGTGGAAGATAGTTCTTTATGTCCTGTCCATACCCTTAAAACATTCCTGACCAGGACTTCTCAAATAACTTCAGGCCCTCTGTTTGTTAGAGAGAAAGGTAGTAAAGGTAGTACAATCACCTTAAAAGGCATCCGGCAACACATTCTTTACTTCATTAAACAAGCAAATCCGGACTCGGTCCCACATGTCCATGACATCCAGGCAGTTGCCACATCCATTAATTACTTTCAAAACATGAACTTTGAGGACCTGAAGAAGTATATGGGTTGGAAATCTCCGGCAGTTTTTAAACGCCACTATTTGAAAAACCTACAGGCCCTTAAATTCCCAACTGTGGCGGCATGAAGCATAGTCCTTCCCGAAGAACGGGGCTGACATCCTACCTTTCACCTCTGTTATTCTTTCCCTTTCACTCTCTCCTACCTACATGACTCGCTTGTACTCCCCACCATCCTCTTCTCCGGGCCGGGTTAGATTTGTTCATCCCGCCACCGGAGCTTGTATATAGTGTAAATAGTTATTTGATAGTGCCTTATTGGCCATACCAATTGTGTTCTGCTTGAATTGTAGTGTATTTCAATTCACAAGCTTATTATAATTTCATATTATACTATGATGTTAGTTTTAAGTAGGCTAAGGACTAATTATAGTTTAAGTAGTTTAAGGTTTAACTAGTTCATAAGTAATTCTATTTTTATACAACCTTAGTAGTAAATAATTCTATTTAATCTTACTTTGGGTTTTATTAACTCCTTCTTTTGAGAACATATCTGTTAAGCTTGGATATAATTCTCTGTTATGTTTTCACCGGCCGACACAGGTCGAACCCAGAAAAGGGATTTTGACAAAGGAAAAATCTATTTCTGGGGGAAGACCTGTGTCGCCCGGTGACCCCAACCCTTTGTTTTTACATTCCCTACCCTGGTTAATTCAAGCAAAAAAGGACTACTCCAGGTATGAGAGGAAGAGCGCGTGGGTATTAGTAGTAGTGGCAAGAGGAATTGGTGGTGGGTTTTGTTGTGACGGCTCCCACCGCGGAAGGGGATTTTGGGAAGGAATCTTCTAAGTGACAAAAGCCCTGTGTATTGTGGTTTCCACAACGCCCCTTTACTTATACAGACACCCTTCGGGTTGATCGCGCTGAGGATAGTAACTTCAGCATACCATGCTAGCTTTTTCTCTGGTATATCTAGAGTTTATTTATACTTGAAAAATGAGCTACAGGGATTTTTCACCGGGCAACACAGGTCTTCCCCAAGAAATAGATTTTTCCTTTGTCAAAATCCCTTTTATACACTTCTTTGTCATCCTAATCTTGGATATCAAAAGTCTGTACAGGTCTTATGTATCCCTGCCTAGAATATTATCTAATAGTAGTTATTAATCACCCTCTATTCAAGAGGGCAATTTGTAGTTTAAAATCATTCTTAAATTCCAGTTTTCATGGTCCATGGCTCTACCCAGTTTTTCCATGTTGTTACTGTATTGGACTAAGTTCTGAAAAAAATTAAAAGAAAGTACAACAGCAGAGGAGGATAGGGGACACTAGTAATACCTCACCTTACATTGTTAATTCATTCCAAGACTCCTTACTTAAATAAAAAAAAAAAACCTTTCATCACAATAAACCCTTTAAAAAAAAAAACCTTGATACCATACAAACATCTACTATATGAAAAACCTAATATGTACGATGAGACATCTGATAGTTGAGCTTTTAACTCTCTTAATAAATTTCCAGTTTTTCCGACTGTACGGAATGTAAGGTAAGTAAATGAAAAACTAAAACATTTACATATATCAGACAGGTGATGTCAGCCCTTGCATGGCTTTTTATCATAGCAACCTCATTTTCCAATGATATACCTGAAGCATAGTAGTATTACTGCAAAGAGTAGAAGCTTTTTCAGAGCAGTAGGAACTTGTTTTCAGAGCTATGGGGAAAATATCAGTCATAAGCTCAAAGTAAATGAGAAACTGAGTAACATACAAAGGCACACATTTGAATGCTATATGTATTAACAAGAACCAGTGCTGCCATGTGGCCAAATACTGGAACTGTTACAGTTGAACATCATGTAAATTTTTAAGGTTTTCAGTGCTTTTATAAATTATATAAACCATATACACATATTGTATTGAATAGTTTAACGTTTATGAATAATGTGATTTTGCACTTTTTACTGAAAATTTTGGTTTTCTATAACATTTTTATGCATGCTGCAAATATGCAAATATTGCCAATAATATTACAATGTTTTTTAGCAGATATTGCGTTGAATTATAAGTCCCCTAAGAGAGCAAGGAGAATATATTGAACGCAATCATTCATCAACATTAAAGTAATATGTCCAGTGGGTAGTTATGGGACTAGCTGGGTAAATAGCATCGATCTGCCAATTCTTCCAAATTCTATACAAAATATTCCCACCTCAAAGATATCTTCAAACACAAACATAATATGGAAAAACTTTAGAGATTAATACAAGGTAAACAAACATTTGCCTTGATATTGGTGAACTTTCCAGTTTTATTTCATTAATCTGTGTATCTTTGTCAAGAGTATCCTGAAAAATATTTTTCTTAGTAGAGGAGAGGGGTGGGGGGAAGGGGGCGAGAGAGAGAGTAGAAGAGAGAGAGAGAGAGAGAGAGAGAGAGAGAGAGAGAGAGAGAGAGAGAGAGAGAGAGAGAGAGAGAGAATCTTCATTTGGTTGGTCCAAATCTAAGATAAATGAGTACCGTGCCATCTACTAAAAGACATTTAAAAATCAGTAAAACATAAGAATCTCAATTATTCAGTACTGCTCTGAAAAAGATGACAGAAATCTTATTCTAGGTAATTGGTAATTTTAAAAGGCTGTTTTTCGTAACTAATTGACCTTTGTAACATCATTTCTGCTTTAAATTTACCAAAATGCATTAATCAAGCATCTTTGTGAGCAAGTAATAATGAAAACCTGTTACTATACCAATCTTTCTTTGGAAAATTGAGAGCTATTTTAACTACATCTCCCATACTGTAGCTTTGATAGATACTTTCAAAACAACTATTCCATCCTCTGCTAGAGTTTTATTATCAGAAGATACTTTGTACTAAAAAACATCGATATGTAGTATTTATATAAGCCCTAAATTTTCAATGCAACAACTAAAATACTGTCAAACTTTTTTATGGTTGTGCAACATGACCAAGTACATACAGAATGTCTATTACTATATGAATTCCATAAAGACAAGTACAGTATGGTAATGGCTATATTCTTATCTAATATGAAAAATTGACAACACAATGTAATACATCAAAATACAGGCGGCCCTCGGTTAGCAGCAGGGGTTCCGTTCCTGGCCGCCAACGCCAAGCGATTTTCGACACTAAGCAATTTTAAAGTCTACGGCTGCCGTACACCTTCTTTCAGAGTACTAGACCAGTTAACCCTTTAACGTCGATTGGACATATTATACAGCAACGAAAATTGTCTGTCGGGTGCCGAACCAATGTACGAAACGTCGACGAAAAAGTTTTTTTAAAAATTCGCGGAAAAAGTTATAGGACTATGCGAAAACTTTTGAATCATGCGCCTTGGGGAATGCTGGGAGCTCACAGATCAAGGCGTTGTTTTGTTTACAGTCGTTACTCAGGCGCGCAAGCGCGAATTTCTTTCTTCTCGCACTAAAAAGCATCAGCGACACATCTCAGAAATTATTTTGTCACTTTGACATAATTTTTGCACCATTTTATGTTAGCCGTTACATGGAGTATTATATATGAAAATGTGCGCAATATCATGTAGAATACAACAAAAAACAACTCATGGTTGTAGCTTTTATCAGTTTTGAAATATTTTCATATAAATCATGATAAATGCCAAAATTGCAACCTTCGGTCAACTTTGACTCTACTGAAATGGTAGAAAAACGCAATTGTAAGCTAAAACTCTTATATTCTAGTAATATTCAATCATTTAACTTTATTTTGCAACAAATTGGAAGTCTCTAGCACAATATTTCAATTTATGGTGAATTTATGAAAAAAACTTTTTCCTTATGTCCGCGCGGTAACTCTTACGAAGAAATCATAAATTTTTTTGTCTGATTGTCGTAATGTTTGCACCATTTTAAATTAGCCGATACATAAAGTTTTATATATGGAAATGTGTGCAATTTCATGTAGACTACAACTAAAAACAACTCATGGTTGTAGCTTTTATCAGTTTTGAAATATTTTCATATAAATAACGATAAGTGCCAAAATATCAACCTTCGGTCAACTTTGACTCGACCGAAATGGTCGAAAAACGCAATTGTAAGCTAAAACTCTTACATTCTAGTAATATTCAATCATTTACCTTTATTTTGCATCAAATTGGAAGTCTCTAGAACAATATTTCAATTTATGGTGAATTTATGAAATAAACTTTTTCCTTACGTCTGAGTGGTAACTCTTCCGAAAAAGTCATAAATTTGTTCGTCCGATTGTTGTAATGTTTGCACCATTTTGAATTAGCCATTACATAAAGTTTTATACATGGAAATGTGTGCAATTTCATGTAGAATATAACAAAAAACAACCCAAGGTTGTAGCTTTTAACAGTTTTGAAATATTTTCATATAAATAACGATAAATAGAAAAAATTCGTCCTTCGGTCAACTTTAACTCGACCAAAATGGTCAAAAACTGCAATTTTAAGCTACAACACTTACAGTCTAATAATATTCAATCAATTATCTTCATTTGGCAACAAACGGGAAGTCTCTAGCACAATATTTTGATTTATGGTGAATTTTTTAAAACTGCTTTTTTTTATGTCTGCGCGTTACGAATTCGTGCATCATTTTGTGATATATTTTCTCTGTGTTGCTTTGATCGTTTGACAGTGTGTTATATACCAAAATGATTGCAATTTAGTGTACAATACAACAAAAAAAAAATTAACTCGTTAGCTTTAACCGTTTTGCTCACAGCGCGATTTGTATACAATTATATATTAAATTATTTTTCGCGCTGTCATATATCCCAATATTTATATATGATAATGATAATTTTTTCATTTCCGATGGTTGCATACTAAACTTCAGGCAATGACAAAAAAAGGAACCAAAAATGAACTCTTAATCTTGAAAACTAAGCATGCTGTGATTTTATGAAAAAAACATTTTTTCCGCTTCGGCGCTCACTCCCGAATCCCGCCGGCATACGGGAGACGATTTTTAAAATACCGCTTCAGTGTTTAAGGGTTAACAGCGCCCTAGACCAGTCAAACGGCACCGTAATCCTGTAATGGTGCGATAAGTAAAATTATATTTATGCAGTATAGTACTATAGAATTTACTGTACAGTACATTATAGTACAGTGGTACCTCAACATACAAACGGCTCAACTTACAAAAAACTCGAGATACGAAAGCAAATACGAAAAATTTTACAGCTCTACATACGAAAAGTTTTCAAGATACGAAAGGTTGTTGCTGTAAAGTCCCGAGGTTTGCCCGGACCACCGAGAACAATTTTAAAACTCCCCGTGCCGCCAGCTGAGTAAACTCGCCACCATCCTCCCGCTCTCCCATTGGTTCCTGATGCCAGTCACCCCATAAGATCCTGCTCTCCTATTGTTCAGCATCTACCCCTTGTGCTTTAAGTATTCTATTGGTAAAAGGATGCTGTAAATTGAAAAACTTATTCATGCAATACATTTAATAAAAAAAAAATTAGGTAAAGATAGAATAAAGAATAGAAAATGAATGGTTATTATACTGTTTGGTAGTTTCAGTAGTTGAAGAGAGATAATGAAAATTTATGGCTTACTGTGTAAAGTGATTGCTTGGCGATTGTTCGATACTCGTAAGTGCTGGATGTAAACAGAAGTTTGGAAGCTTTTTTTTGTTTGTTTATTATAGTTAATGGTTACTTAATAATTATTTGAAATGAGTACATGCAATACATTTAATAAAAAATTGTGAATTAGATATCATAAAATATAAAATAAATCAGACTGCCAACAAATACATATTTTTTAGAATTCTTCTGTTTTAATATTACTTTACGTATATGTTTCATTATAGCTGTCAGTAACTCGGTATCTCCATTAGGTAAAGATAGAATAAAGAATAGAAATGAATGGTTATTATACTGTTTGGTAGTTTCATTAGTTGAAGAGAGATACTAATGGAAATTTATGGCTTACTGTGTGCTAGGAAAAGTGATTACTTGGCGTTCGTTCTGTACTCGTAAGACAGTAAGAGCTGAATGTAAACAATCGATTGGAAGGATTTTTTTTTTTTTGTGTGTATTATAGTTAATGATTAATTAATAATTATTTGAAATGAGTACATACTGATTATTTATACATTTTATTGGCATATTCTAAGCTTTTAGCTTCTTAGGTTTAGATGTCAGAATCATAGACTAGGCTACAGTAGCAACCGCTAACATAGGCTAGGCTTATTGCTAAGGGACATATGCTAAAGTCCTAATATATGCAGTATAAATGGGGTTGAACATTACATGCAGTTGAATATTACTCAAGTATGTACTACAGTATTTTGCCTTTTTGGAGTCATATTTCTTCTGTCGGATCGGCGTTGTAACCCTAGAACATGTGTTTTAGGCCTGGAAATATAATTTACTGGGGTGTTTTTGGAGGGCTTGGAATGGATTAGCCATTTTACATGTAAAATATGGTCCAAGATATGAAAACCTCATGATACGAAGGGCGCCTCGGAACGGATTAATTTCGTATCTCGAGGTACTACGGTATTATAAATACTGTAAAGTGAAAAAAACCTACCTTTAATTCTTTGGGTGTCTAGAGTATGTAGATATAATAAGGTTTTATACAGTGTACAGGTAGCTATAGTGTTCAAGTTACGATAATTGTCTTACGATAATCCAATTTTACGAGAGACCAAATTACAATAAACTAACTTTATCCCATCTTCTAGTTAGATAAGTTCAAAAACAGGAAAAGAGAATGATGAAAGTATAGTTTTAACGTTATACTCGTTGCGTTAACGCGTACAGCCATAAACAACCGCACGAGAAACAACTTTTTTTCCAAGTATATGTACAACCGAATTAGATAACAACAACATCCGTTTGGCTTGTATTTCAACCATCGTACTACAATAAACAATTACCGTAGTTGTTATAGATGATGTTATGTAGAATAGGACTGAGATATATTAATGTAATAACTTTATTTGCTATACATCAAAGATCAATAGGGAAATATACTGTTAAATTTAAACCTAGTTGTAGCTGAAGCTGAGACAACTGTTCAAGCTGCTAATGACCATTATCATGCATCAGCAACAAGGATAACACTCCAGTAAACTTATGCCACCAAACACAACCATAGATAAAATTACTGAGATAAAATCATTTTAATCAAAATTTCTGTGCTTGAAAGAATACATTTTACTGTTGGTTTCACGCCGATAAAAGATAAATAATGTAAAAGTTTGTATTACGATGATATAGAAGAAAATTGCGAATGGAATTACGTAATTGTTTGACTTAAGAGGAAAATTGCGAATGGGATCTCGTAATTGTTTGACTCAATAAACGTAATCTGTGAACGGAAAAAAGAAAAAATTTAGCTCACAATCACAACGAGACATATTCATTCAAGTCAAATTTCACGCAGCATAAGGAAAAATGACCTTGTCTCATATAAGTCAGGTATCTAGATATTCATTTATGCTAACTAGAAGCAAGAAAATTTGCTCAGAATTGCGTTAAATATGGCGAAACAAACTCGTATTTGCCATTAGCTGATTTTCAAACCATGTTATAGTATTTTATAATACAATAATATGAGAATACATACAATATTATTGGATACAGTGAAGTAATGTATAAATTTTTAAAAGCTTTATGGAAAAGATGCATATTTACTTTTTCTTCTATGCTTATCTTAATTTTCGTCACTATGCCATCTAAGTAGCAGCGGCATCTCGAGCTCATACGGCTGTACCTAAATTTTTTGCTCGTGTAACAGAGCAAAAAATCGACCGAGTTGCACAGTTATATTTTGTACTTCTATCCCATGGAAAAAACAAACAATTTGCAGTGTTGCAAAATCAAATGTATACGCAAGTTTTTTTCTTTTAAAATCAATTTATCCAATAATTGTAAATATCATTTGTTATAAAAAAAAGTGATTCAATGATATAAATTAAAATTTTGTTAATCGGGCGCGACTGAACAACCTATTCTCTTCATCATGTGAAGGGCTGTTACAAAGATTTCAAATGGACATGCGTACTGCCACAGTATCATATTTATGTACAAAAATTTAAAAAATAATCCCTGTAATACATTTTAATCATAAAAGCATGAACATTTATATATTGACACACTGATCGCTAAATTTGCACTTTTTTAACAGGATATTTTGGAAGAGCAGCAGGGGGCGGCATACAACAGCGTCATGGGCATATAGTTTACCCTAATACCTATGTAATAACTATCAATAAAATTTTTTATTATTATTTGCATAACCTTTATATATGGTCTGAACAGTATTTCTACAAACGTACTTGTTAGAAATAATGGCATTTGCAGTGTGGCGCCATTAACCAAAAATTGTGCCCAAGAAGTACCTTAAAATACCTCATTTTTTAATGAATATTTTTTATGAGAGCCATTAAACCGATTTGATACTAAGTGATTGCGCCGCTAACCGAGGGCCGCCTGTAATACTTTGAATTTAAAATTATAGTATGTATTGACCTGTTTAAAAAGTAATTTTTAAAAATGCTAATAATGGCCTACCTCACTTCTGTAATATGCTGTAGTATACACGTAAAATAATATGATGAAAACATGTAGATAAATACTGTAAACATGCAAATACAAAATATAACTAAAAGCAACTTTTTCACAGGTGAATCATATCAGTGATCATCACCTTATTATATATCAGTAATAATCCTTCATAGCCTATTCAAATAAATATCTAGCACGGGCAGAAAGTAATATGCCTTATAACTTCTCATATAAAAACTACATTCATTAAACAAGCATGGTAATAATAATAGTGTATAATTCTTCTACTTGTGTCCTTGATTTTTCACAAACTTTGTGATGAATTTTTTTTCAGTAACTTATGATAGTTTAACAAAAGTCTATCATTATGTTCTTACTTCTATATTTACACTCATACGTACATGTAGAGAAACTTGTAATGTACTATTAAGGTCAAAGATTGAGAGTGATTGGCTTTGGACACTACCTGATTGAATAAAACTTCTCCTTACTAAAAGTTATCTTGAAAACACTTATCTGACTGCAATAATGAAACTATTTCCCATCCATGCCACCGCTGGTTATAATGCTGAACAGAGAGCATTTTGTACTGCATATCATTCAAACTAATAATAATAATAATAAAAAAAAGAAAAAAAAATGTTCAGAGAGACACCAAAAGGAAGGAACAAAAAGTTACATTATTAATTCATGACAATCAAAATAAAAATCTATATAAATAAAATAAATACAAATATGATTGTTAACAGAATTCTACCGGGTTATTAAATCAAGACATTGAATGTCTTAAGTTACAATTACCTACAATTCCAAATACAGTATTGAACAAGTGTGAATCATGCAACAACGCCCATCATTAATTATTAATAAAAAATTTATTTTCTGGGCTCAGCCGTGTCGCTCCCGTGAAATGTGTCTGCTTTAGCACTATTTCTAGTAAAATATTGCTATAGTACCAGAGAACTGCTAAATTGGACATGTCAGAAGCATCTAACTCGCTCACCTATATAAAAGGTGTCGGTATAAAACTGGGGCGAGTGTTAAACACTACCACAGCAACCCCTCCAATTAGCCTTTTCCTCATCAAAAGACCCTAAATACGGGGAGCCGACCCATAGGTCACACCTAGCTGCCCCGTTGAAGGCGTCTGTGACGTCATACTTTTCGATAGCCATATCGTGTTCGCACGCTTAAATATAGCTATCTGTTCTTTTATTTTTATTCTTGGTTATGGATCGTCAATCTACCTCTTCACCCAAGTTAAGTACTGGTTCCGCCCTTTTTCAATATTTAGGGAGTGAATTTGCCTTTCGTTTTGCCTTTATTTAGGGTTTTGTTAGGCGTCACTTTTAAGTAGCGGGCGGGCTGCGAGTCGCCTTTACGGCTTACCCTTGAATTGTGCCGATTTCGAGTGGTCTTCCTCTCTGCTTGTAACATGTGTTATTTCAGTACATATATTTATTTATTTCTTGGGTGGCAGTTTTAAGTCGATCCTATTTTCGTTTATGTTTTTGTTATTTTCATTATTTTCATGCTTTTCACGGGGGTCTTCATCCGAGCACCTTTCTTTGTTACGTGTTTCGCCGTATATCCACCGTTATCCCTTTTATTTTTAAGTTTGGTATATTTCATTCAGATATTTTTCCCTTTTTTCTTTTCGTCTACCTGCCGTTTCTTATCGTTTTGTCAGTAGGCAAGTAGGATTTCCCCTTTTGCGACCACCGTTATCGGGTGGCCTTCATAGCGGTTTTATATTTTAAGAGGTTTTATTTTCATTTCCCCACCCCGTGTTAAAGCATGATTTTCTTTTAGCTTTAAGTAATTGATTTTATTTTGTCTATGTATTTGTTGGATGTTATGTTGGTTAGCCTACATAGGCTGTGCCTGCGTTTTCCTTGTGATCTTTTTTCGCGGGGATACGCTGGTCACATGATCGTCACCCCATCAGTCCTCCCTTCCTCCCCCTCACGTGGGGCCCCCAGTAATTGGGTGCTCCTCTCGCTCAGGTTGTCGCTGACAACCGTTCCCAATCAGCGGAGGGGGGAGTGTAGAGGGTCCTCCAGGACCTTAGGTTGGTAGGTGTCGCTTCTCAGCCAACCTCCTCCGGAGTTGATGGTTGCTTTGCGTATTTGCCTCGGTTTCCGTGGATTTGTTGCGCTTTGCTTCTTTCAGCTCTCGGCACTACATCCCCTCCGCTACATCCCTCTCCGCATAAGGCGGGTTTAGATTCCGGCTTCTCCGGTAGTCGTTGAGGGCTATGTTTACAGAAGTTACTCTTCCAAGGGCGGAGATATTATATTTGTTATTTTAATTTTAATTTTTTCTTTTCGTTTTGCCATGGAACTTGAAAGTTCATGTGGCTGTACCGGGATACTTCGTGTATCCCCCCCCCGTCATACAGTTCCGGGTTGTTTTATTTCTTACACAGTTCCCGGGACGTAAATATATAAATATATAAGGGGTTTTATATTTTCTGAGTCCGGTATGCTCCGACATATGACGTTATTATCATAATAATCCTAATAATTTGTGCAATTGTTCTTATATATTATTGCACTTACAGGCCACTCAGTGTCTGGTTGCCGGTCTACAGGATCCGTGCAACCATGATGTTTGCCGGAACCATGCCCCGTGCACAGTATTGCTTACAGATTCCGTAGTCTGGCATCACGAAAATTGCTTTGCCTGCTACGACTTGTACAACAGGTTACCTGTTCGGTAAGTTACCGCACTGCTTGTTCTATTCATATTGTGATGGAATTATATTACACTACTTGTGTTAGTGTTAAAAATAATAATAATAAAAAAAAAATTACTATATAAATAAATAAATAATAAAAATTTCTTTAAATTAAATTACATTAATTAATCAACATATGTAAGCATAATGTTCAAAGATTTTACTCGAAATTGACACATTCCTTGCATTACAGACGGAGCAGTCTGCTAAGCATGCTGCACTCTCCACCCTCAAGGTCTGGGTTGGAGGTTTTGGACGGAACGTAGGGAAAGCTAAGCCGTATATTCTACCTCAAGATATGGCAGCCTTCCCAGCCGGGAAATCTGCCGGATACGTTGACCCAAAAGTCGCAGCACCAATTATCAAATCATTTCAAGATTCAGTTATGTAACAGCAAGAGGCAGAGTTGCCGGACCTTGGTTTGGAAGGGGTCTCACTTGAAGTAGTGAGGATTTGCCCGTTACACTAGATATGGGTACAGGTAACAGTGTTAATGAGGCTAGCCTAGTTGGTCACCGGGGTCTTTCCTCGAGTGACTCTGATTCTTCCTCTCCCTTTACTTCCAATTCCTTCATGGGTTTCACAGGAGGTTTGCCCCCTTCCAGGTCGCATTCCCTCTCTGTGATTCCTAAATTAAAGAGAAAACCTTCGGGTAAAACATTGCTTAAAAGCAATCAGACAAAGCCAAGGCCTGGGCAGGTGCCAGAGGTTCATACACATATTAAACCTAGGCTGAGATCTCTTTCTAAATCTGCAAATCCAAGGCCTCAATGAAGGAACTCTTCCCATTGCCCCACAAGTCCCATTCCATCAACGTCTAGAGATCGGATACCTCATAAGGTACCGTAGGGAGGGCAGGAAGGTTCCCCTTCAGTCGGCCAAGACCTGTTCAACACGAATATTTTAAATCAGGTCAGTGGTCTTGGTAGCTTAGTCAGTTCAGTTGCAGCAAGGTTTGAAAGAGTGTTTTAAAAGTTTAGACAGGACTCCCTGATTGCAGGTCTCAGACAGGAGTCGGCAGTTCCGGCACCTCCTAGTAACTTGGTGCAAGGTCAGAGCATGCCTGACGGGTCCACGCTCCCTCCGTTCCACCCTGGTAATCCTTGGAGGGTGGTGAACTTCGCTCCGTTTGTCAACGGGATGTTGACTTTAGAAGGTTGTGGTACATGTAGACTCGAGGATTTTGAGTTCTTCCCCGAAGGATTACGGCCACCATTTATAGGTTATGTTAGGCTTATGGAGGCAGCTCTGATTAGGGAGGATAAGGTCTCCAAGGGGACTGTTATCCTTTCTAGCAATCAGGCTCAGCAAGCATGGATACGGAGCCTAGAAGGGTGGAACTGCTCAAATACTAAGGTAACAGCATTTAAAAGCCCTTTCACGATGTTTACGACTGATGACGGGAACCCCTTACCTTTTACAACAAAGGTAGCAGGACTTACCCTTCGGGCAGTGACTCGGGAAGAGCCCCAGCTTAGCGAGACAGATCCTACATCATTGCTACTCCCAGGTAGGGAGAATTTGTGGGAAGTTTGCCGGCTACATTCTCGGTAGGCAAGCTTAAGCCAAACTGTGCAATCAACTTGTTTAGTGAGCGCCTCCCTAGGCTGTCAGACGCACTGATCCAAGCCGAATGTGATGCTAGGACACGTCTTGCAAGGTCTCTTAACTCCCTAGCGATAACGGAGACGGTGGCTCTGGAGTACACTCATGAGCCGCTGGTTAAGGTCATTGCGGAGTCATTACTTTTGAGCATGCGATGTGACTCGTACGACTTTGCGGTTACTAAGAGAAATTGCAGGAAGCATGTTCTATCTGAGGCTACGATCAGGCACGAACCCAACAAGCTTCTGGCTTCCTCAATCTGGGGTGCAGATCTCTTCCCAGGTTCGGCAGTAAACGAGGTTCAGAACGAGGCATCACGTTTTAATCAAAGCATCAGATTGCGTTGGGGCATTCCTTTCAAAAGGAAATTAGAGTCTTCTTCCTCCAGTTTTAGGGCTAGGAAGAGGCAAAGAAGGTACCAACCTTTCCAAGTTCCGCAACAGCATCCTGTGCTACAAGCTGTACCAATTCAGCAAGTTCCCCAGCCTTCGTCTTCTAAGGCTCAGCCTCAGCAACAGCATCAATTTGTCTTCCTTTCGCCTCGGCTAGCCAACAGGTTCCCCCACTGTATTCAGTGTCGCCTGCTTGTAACCCGGTCTATGAGAATCGGGTATTTCAACCTTTTACCAAGGTTGCTAGGGGTGGCAGGGCTAGAGGCCCCTTTCGTCAGCGTGGAGGAACTGGAGCCCAAGGGCGAGCTAGAGGTGCATGGTCAGGAAGAGGAATCCGACCCTCATCATCTCAATGAAGTTCCTCAGGTAGGAGGCAGGCTGTATCTCTTTCGACATCGTTGGGGGTTCAGCAGCTGGGCGGAAAGCATAGTATCCAGGGGCCTAGGCTGGAGTTGGATCAAGGGTCCTCCTCCACCCATCACCTTCTATCAGCAACCAACGCAAGGGTTGATGGATTACTCCAGGGACCTTCTCCAGAAGGGAGCAGTCTCCAGGACAAAGAACTTGAAATTCCAGGGTCGTCTATTCAGTGTCCCAAAGAAGGGGACCGACAAAAGGAGGGTGATCTTAGACTTGTCCCGTTTAAACTGTACATTCGTTGCGACAAGTTCTAAATGCTGACCATCTCTCAGGTACGGACCTTACTTCCCCGTGGGGGCGTCACCACCTCTATGGATCTTACAGACGCCTATTATCATGTCCCGATAGCTCGGCACTTCCATCCGTTCCGGGGCTTCAAACTAGCGGAAGAAGCCTATTCCTTCAAGGTGATGCCCTTCGGGCTGAATATAGCCCCAAGGGTCTTCACAAAACTGGCGGAGGTAGTGGTGCAGAAGCTAAGGTCTCAGGGTTTATTGGTGGTGGCGTACCTAGACGTCTGGCTAATCTGGGAGATGGTCAAAGACAAGTATATGAAAGCCACGGACACGGTCATATCTTTCCTGGAATATATAGGGTTCAAGATCAACAGGACCAAGTCCAGATTGGCCCCAGAATCCAAGTTCCAGTGGCTAGGTATCCATTGGGGCTTGGATTCACACAATCTTTCCATTCCATCAGGGAAGGGGAAGGAGACTGCCAAGGCAACAAGCCAATTCTTAAAATGCAAAAAGGCTTCGAGAAGGAATCAGGAGACGATCCTAGGCTCACTCCAGTTTGCCTCAGTCACAGACGTTCTGTTGAAAGCCAAGCTCAAGGACATCACTTGGCATTGGCGTTCAAAGGCCAATGCCAAGTGTCGCGACAAGTTCGGCCGGGTACCTCTGATTCTCAAGAAACATCTACGTCCATGGGCAATGGCCGAAAATCTAGCCAAAGTGTTACAGTTGCAGTTACCTCCCCCGTCCCTACTGGTGCATACAGTCGCATCACTGACAGGTTGGGGAGGTTATTCACAGCACGAGAAGGTTCAGGGAACTTGGTCACCTCAGTTCCAAAAGCTTCACATCAACATCCTGGAAGCTATGGCAGTGTTTCTGACCTTAAAGAAGCCCTGTCCTCTGGAGGAGACTCATATAAGGTTGGTTCTCGACAGTGTGGTAGTGGTACACTGTATAAACAGAGGTGGTTCAAAGTCAAGTCATGTGAACCACGTGATGATAGCAATTTTTTCTCTAGCTGACAAGAACACCTGGCATCTATCAGCTACCCATCTGGCAGGAGTCCACAATGTAGTAGCAGATGCACTGTCCCGGTCCCCCTGGAGTCAGAATGGTCACTGGACCAGGAATCCTTCAAGAGGGTTTGCAGGAGAGTACCGGGTCTGGAAGTAGATCTGTTCGCTACAGGGGCAAACCACAAGCTGCCTTGTTACGTAGCCCCAAATATGGACCCTCTGGCATACGCTACGGACGCCCTGAGTATAGATTGGAACCAGTGGGGGAAGGTTTATTTATTCCCTCCAGTGAACCTTCTCCTGAAGGTGCTGCACAAGTTGAAATCCTTCAAAAATCAGGTGGCTCTCATAGCTCCTTACTGGCCCAAGAGCAATTGGTTTCCCCTTCTCCTGGAACTAGGTCTTCGACCTCACCCTCTCCCGGACTTGAGGCTGTCGCAACAAGTTCAAACGGTGACTGTGTTCGATTCCTCAGGTCTTAACAAAACCCATCTTTATGGATTTCATGAAGTTTGCAGGTAGGAGAATAGGGGCCACTGATCCACAGAACATTTTGTTCTTGGAGTCAGGCAAAAGAGAATCTACACTTCGCCAGTATGATTCAGCAGTTAAACAATTGTCTACATTTCTCAGGGAATCAAATGTCAAAGTAATGACAATGAACGCGGCTATAACCTTCTTCAGGACTTTATTCGAATAAGGCTTGGCAGTTGCCACAATAACAACCACTAAGTCATCTCTGAAAATGGTTTTTCTTCTCGGGTTTGGTATAAATCTAACCGAGTCTTATTTCACCTCAATCCCAAGGGCATGTGCACGCCTGCGGCCCATTCACAGGCCGTCGTCACTGTCATGGTTTCTTAACGATGTTCTCAGGTTAGACTCTAAAACAGACAACTTCAAATGTGATTGCCAAACCCTTTTGCGTAAGGCACTGTTTTTTTATTAAGTCTGGCTTCAGGTGCCAGAATATCGGAGATGTCATCTTTATCTAGAGGCCAAGGGCATATAGAATTCCTTTCCTCGGGTGACGTGTTGGTTTCACCAAATAAATACTTTATGGCTAAGAATGAGAACCCTTTGGTAAGGTGGTCCCCACGGAAGGTTGTTCCGCTTCCGCAACATCCATCTTTATGTCCTGTTAAAACTCTTAAGGACTATTTATCTAGAACATCTACCTTTTCCAAAGGGCCCCCCCCCCTTTTCATGTGGGGCGGTGGTGGTACCATATCTCTAAAGGCCATTAGGCAGCAGTTTTTGTATTTTATCAAGAAAGCCAGCCCAGGGTCATTTCCCAAGGTGCGTGGTATTCAGGCTATAAAAACTTCTGTAAATTTCTTCAAATATATGAACTTTGATGATCTGAAGAAGTATACTGGTTGGAAGTCGCACTGGGTTTTCCAAAAGCATTACCTTAAGTCTTTGGAGGATCTTAAATATCATGCAATAGCTGTAGGGAGATCAGTGTCTCCTGCTACAACATCAATATAGTTCTGTCCTTGTGTCATATGAATATTTTCCATTATGCCAGCATTATTAACATTCTACCTACCGCAGCAAATGTCTTTGTTATTAGAATTGGTGTATGGTGTTAATTTATACAATTTAATATTCTATTTCATTTCAGAGTGATGTAGCTTGGTGTTTCTCTGGTACAATTTCACGGGAGCCCAGAAAAGAGATTTTGACGTAGGAAAAATCTATTTCTGGGCGAGGAAGCCGTGTCGCCCAGTGAAATCCCCCCCTGGTTTTTTCCCCCCCCCTTGCTGTGCACCAAGCTTCATTGCTATCGATAAGTATGACGTCACAGACACCTTCAACGGGGCAGCTAGGTGTGACCTATGGGTCAGCTCCCCGTATTTAGGGTCTTTTGATGAGGAAAAGGCTAATTGGAGGGGTTGCTGTGGTAGTGTTTAACACTCGCCCCAGTTTTATACCGACACCTTTTATATAGTTGAGCGAGTCAGATGCTTCTGACATGTCCAATTTAGCAGTTCTCTGGTACTATAGCAATATTTTACTAGAAATAGTGCTAAAGCAGACACATTTCACTGGGCGACACGGCTTCCTCACCCAGAAATAGATTTTTCCTACGTCAAAATCCCTTTTTTTGCATAATACTGACATGAAATCATACTGTACCTTATACTTCCCCAATCCTCAATATTTCCTAAATATTTTAAAGTTCTTTACCACTATTGTACATTAGTGTCTACAGATTCAGTGTGATAAGCAACAAGATAGAAGGTGGTTCCTATCTGAAAGGTTTTTTAAATAAAAAAAGATATAACTCATGAAATAAAAGCTACTGCTAGAAGCTATTCATGGCTCGCACAGGAGTTAAAACTCTCTTCATAATTTTCCTACTAAATACAGCGCACCAAACTTAAACTCCCAACTTGTTGATGAAGAGCCCTCAATCTCTATACCCAGCATTCCCAATGATACAGGAAGTACCAGGGGAAAAGAAACAAGGAGAAAATAAAAAAATCCAGAAAGTGAGAGGAGAGGGAGACCTCAGGAGTCCCATAATTATCTGACGATTGATTATCAAATTAAATTATATCCTATTAACAGTTCTTTGTAAAAATAACACAATCACTTCTGAGTCTTATTCCTCTCTTGATTGTGATCATCACTGATTACAGAGAGGAAGTGTTCAACCATTTTCATTTATTCCAGCCTACTTGTATCTATAACTTAAAAGCTGCAACAATAATCACAGTGATTCTTGAAGAAATAAATATGACTTACAGAAAGATTGCTAGTCTCAAAGATGCTTTGCCCTGCATCAAAATAAAGTAGACATAAATGCAAAATAATCAACTGGAATGTCTGAGAAATTCCTCATTTATAAGTACTACCCTTATCTATCTGAATAAGCACAAATAATTACAGTTCTTCAGGCACAAAACTAAACTGCCTACTTTTTGAAGCTAAGATCTAAAAACAGCAATGTATTTATCCAATATAAATTTAATGAAAAAAATACTGTTCATTAAATGCATATTAACTTGGTGTCTGCTTAAAATATCTTTAAAACTAATTAGCAAACACCCATTTATCAATTCTTGTTTATGTATTTGTTCTTTTTCCTAACAACTGCCCTATCATATCATGACATTACAAAGGAAAATGCTTTCCATATGCTCTTACCATTAACCCTGGAAAAAGTGATTTAAGTGATTTATCCAATCTAGCTAACAGTTCCTTACATGTTGACTCTTGTATTATAGTTCACATGACTGTCTCCATAAGTGACAATTATGCTAAACAAAATTTGTCTAAAAAATTCAGTAGTTTTCAGTTTTATAAATGTGTACATTTTTTAACAGATTTTAATATGCAAACTATATTTATACTTTTTTCTGACATTAGAAAGGCTGACAAAAATAAAAAAAACATATAAATCTACAAAAAGAGAATGACAAGATTTTTTTTATTAAAGAACTCATGACAAACACAAATAAAAAAAATCAGTGTTTTTTTACTTCTTTGGCAAGAAACTGGGTAATGTACTTCTCATACAAGGGTTAGAAATACTAGTAGTCTCTTATGCCAGTACACAATATAAAGCACTGTGGAAGCTTTCAAGATGAAACTTAGTCCAAAAGTATCAGACTAAACCAGTCACTATGTTTCTGTATCAATGAATAGTATAAAAGCAAACACGTTATCATGTCTATATTAGTGAACCGAAGTCCAAATAAGTACAAAAAGTAAATAAGTCTTAATTAGCTTGGATGTCCTCTAAGATTTAAGTAGTGTGCTTTCCAATAACAACATTGCAAAATTTACAGACAACAGTAGTTTTTAAGAAACAAATAATGACAAAATTAAGTCTTACAATGTACCAGGTGGATAGGAAGACTTCTATCTCAAAATTAAAAGTTTTAGCCATACCTATATGTAATCATCACTAGCATAACGATGAGTGCAACGTACATAAAGTTTAACCTCCCACTTTGAGACCTTCCTTAAAGAATTATATCTGACATGCCTCTTCATGCACTCCTTTCGTTAAAAAAACTTCCAGTCATAAATAAAGAACGTTTCTACAACATTACAACAATGTTTAGAACATCTAACTTTTAAAATTTGTTGTTTATACATTATATCTAGATTGTCATGCATAGGCAGTACATCATTTAAATAATACTATATTTAAGATCATGATACTGAAAATGTTTAGATAACACAGCCATATGGAAAGGATAAGTAATCACCACAGCTGTATTCATAACATTCTCAAGATTGTAACAAAAAGCTGGCTAACCTAAGTCACTTCTATTTATTTGCAAAAGATTCAGATCATACTTCACAGAGGGAAAAATATCTCTAATGGCCTGATGTATGAAAATAGTCCTGAGGAATATGATGGTAGAATCTCTACATGTTGAACATGACACTGATATATTTTTAGGAAAAATTATTCAAGATATCTTCCTTTTATTTATTTTAATTTGCTAACTGCACTTGTGTCCTAATCTACCTATATTCTTATCAATGGATGGAAAGTGTAAGTACTAATGCACTATAAAAATTGGAAGTAATCTTCGTGCAAGTAGAAAGGTTGAGCAACAATATCTTGTCATGTGGAACTCACTTTGCATGTACGGTATGCCATCAAAATATAAAGAAAGCATCTGTTCTACAGAAAACAATCATACATTGAGCCATATAAATGAAAAACTATCTTAAGAAGTCATCTTAATAAGTTGTATAAAAGAAAAATTCACTCATATATAGTTTAAAACAGTTTCAAAACTTTTCAATAACTTTGTGCATGATGTATAGGTAATAGAAATATCACAGATGCCATGACTACAAACTTACTAAGTTTTCACAAATGTAATAAGTCTTTTAAGAATTAAAGATGCAACCATCCAAACCCTTAAGAATTCTGCTTATCATTCATTTGGATATGTCACTTGCAGAGTCTGACATCATTGCATTATCCATACTTCTCACTGAAGGTGCAGGGGATGGATCCTTCTCATCATCCTCAATCTTCTGTTGTGATTGCCTCTCACGTTGCAGTAGAAATGCATGATACATTGACCAAATTGAAAGAGGTCTCATGTAACCAATTGCTCTGTATTTGTGTTCCCCATACAAAGCTTCAGGGGTTTCATAACCTTGACCAATCTTTTCATACACTGTACGGTACACACCTTCAGCAGTCTTGAACCCCTCCTCCACCATCCCCTTAAAATGAAGAACAAATATCAGAAAGACATAAAATGACAAATATTTTTAATGTATTTGTATTTATCATAACTAACAAACCTGAGGTCTTAACAATAGGATAATCTTTACTGCGCAGCTGGAAGAAAGGAAAAAGCAAAAGAAAGAGGCCAGCCAACTCACTCATTCTCTCTTCCACACAATCATCTTGGGTAAGATACAAATCACCCCGCCAAGGGCACTGGGTGAATTACATAACTTGTTGGGCAGCCACCACAGGACCATAGGAAAAAGTGTCCAAAGACCTGTGGGCAATATCCTTTAGGTAAAAGGAAGTAACCGTGGATTTATGCAACCAAGAACCAGCATTTAAAATTCTATGAACAGAAAATTGTTTCTTAAGTGCCAAAAAGGAACTTATAACTCTGACATTGTGTGCTCTAGCCTGCACAGACTCAGTGACAGAACCATCGAGAGAGGAGTAAGCCTTATTAATCACCTCGAGTAACCAGAATGAAATCGTGTTCTTAAACACTTCCCTTCTGGAACGACCAAGTGCTAACAAAAAGTCTACGAGACCTAGGTCTTAGGTGACGAGTTCTTTTAGATAGCAGGGCAAAGCAAGAGCTCCTGTGGGTCATTGTCTACAAAGTCATTAAGTGAGGGAATGGAAAAAGGGACAAATCTGTCATCATGCACTGAAGGATTCTAGGTCTGGCTAAGTCACAAATTCTGGGACAAACTTGAAAGCCACAGACTCCCCCACCCTTTGGTGTGCTTCACATCATAACTCAGGCCATGAAGCTCCCAAACTCTTTTCAAAGAAGCCAAAGCCAACAGGAAAACTATCTTTAGCATCAAATCTACGTCTGATGATCGACGCAGGGGCTCAAATGGAGCTCGAGTGAGACTTCTCAGGACAAGAGAAAGACCCCACACAGGAGACTTGAGTTCCCTTGGGGAACAGGCCTGCTCGAAACTCCTGAACAACAAGATTTCCCAGGGTGAAGTGATGTCCATGCCTTTCAGCCATAGCACTAGCCCCAGGGCTGCTCTGTAGCCCCTGATATCAGAAATAGAAGGATCTTTCTCATTCATGATCAAGATAAAAAAAATTTGCTATCTGCTGAACCGAAGCTTTGAGTGGAGGGAAACCCTGTCTACGACACCAATCACAGTAGACTGTCAATTTCCCTTGGTAAACTGCTGAAGAGGACTTCCTGAGGTAACTGGACATCCGTCCAGCTGCCCTCTGAGAAAAACCTCTCACTCGGAGGAGATACTTGATAGTCTCCAGCCATGAAGAGACAGGGATTCTACTGACTGATAAAACCTTTCGACGTGAGGTTGGCAAAGAAGTTGCCACCACGGGGGAATCTCTCTTGAAGCCTCTGACAGAAGAGACAGAAGGTCCAGGAACCACTCTGCTTGAGGCCACAGAGGAGCTACTAATGTCATCCTGAGATTTCGAGAACTCATTACTCTGTTCAGAACTTGATGGATCAAGCAAAACGGAGGGACAGTGTACACCTTGACGTTGTCCCAAGGGTGTTTGGAAGGCATCCTCTGCCAGAGCACGAGGATCCGGGACCACTGAACAGTAAACCTCCCACTTCCTGTTGAAGCGAGTCGAGAAGAGGTCTACCATTGGCCTCCCCCAAACGTGAAAAAGCCTGTCTGCAACCACATTCCTCTAGCCTGGAATGTACCTGGCATAGAGCTGCACCGAGTTGTCGATAGCCCACTGGTGCAACTTGACTTTCAACAAATGGAGGTGACAAGACACCAGACACCTTGCTAGTTCACATAGGCGACCACTGTGGCGTTGTTGGACATCAGAACAACCACATGACCCTCTACCTTCTCCTGAAACTCCCGCATACCCAGAAAAGCTGCCTTTAACTCCAAAACATTGATGTGTAGCAGCTTCTCTTCTGCACTCCAAATCCCTGAAGCAAGGAGATCTTCCAGATGAGCACCCCAACCAGTGATGGAAGCATCTGAAAACAGGAGGAAGTCTGGAGGGGGAGAATGCAGAGGGATTCCCACCAAGAAATTCTGGTCGTCCAACCACCAACAAAGGTCTTCCCTCACCTCTTTGGACAGAGGAACTCTCTGCAGAGGGGAACCACCTGCCGAAGACCAGAAGTCTTTCAGTCTCCCTTGCAGAGACCAAAGATGAAGATGACCTTGTGGGACCAACTTTTCCAGAGATGACTAAATCCCAGGACTTGACACTGGTGAGCTGGCTGTTCAGGCTGTGACAGAAACCAGCGTACCACTAACCCAAACTTCTCTGACCTTTGGTCCAAATGAAATACCCTCGATGCTGCCGTATCTATGGTATCTATGACCATACCTAGAAAAAGAGCTCTCTGGCTGGGAACCACATTGGACTTCTCCAGGTTTACTACTATGCCTAGTTCCCGACAACACTGCCGAAGACAATCGCTGTCCTGAAGCAGTTTCTCCTTGGAGAAACTCCTAGGACCAGCCAATCATCGAGGTATCTTAGAAGGTGAATCCCTTGAACGTGAGCCCATGTCGAAATGAGGGTAAAGACCTTTTGAACACCTGAGGGCCATGGTCAACCCAAAGCACTGGACCTTGAATTGGAAGATCTGCTCTCCCAGAGAGAAGCGAAAGAACTTCCTGGACGAAGAATGAATCGGAAATCTGAAAGTAAGCATCCTTCCAGTCTATTGACAGCAAAAAGTCATTGTCCTTTAATGCTGCCAACACTGTCCGGGGTGTCTCTACCCTGAACCTTATCTTCCTGACAAAATGATTCAGGGTGGAAAGGTCGATTACCGGTCTCCAGGTACGTACTTGTTGCTTTCAGAACTAAGAAAATTCGACTGTAAAACCCCGGAGAAGGATGCTGTACTTCCTCTATCGCACCTTTGTTCAGCATTTTCAACACTTCTTCTCAAAGATTTAAGTACTTCGGGGAGTCGTACGCATACGTCCAATTGAGAAGGCGTCTGTCTGAGAGAGGGGGAGAAAAGTTGAAGGATAGTAGATATTCCCCCCGAAGAACATCTACCACCCATTTCTCCGCTCCATACCATTGCCATTTAACCCAGTGGCCTGTCAGGCATCCCCCTACCTGTGGCAACGGAGGAGAGGTGCGCACTCTATTGACAACCTCCTCTGCCCCTTCCTCTAGAGCCCTTCCAGGGCTTGTAGGGGCAAAATTGAAAGATGTTGTTGCTGCTTTGTCTTGGATTGTGAAGGAGACTAAGAGACCCTCACAGAAGCCAAACGCTTGGATGACTTGACAGGAGAAGGTCTTCTTACCTGTCATTGTGGAGGGGAGGAGGAGGACAACATGAACGAGCCTCCGACTTAGAAACTGCTTGATGTACTACCCTATCCTTAGTATCTGCCTGTCGCTGGTCGATCATATCTTCCAATTCAGTTCTAGGGAACAGAAACTGAGAATCAAGGAGGTCCCCATTCCAGAGAGGCTACAAAGACTCGGAGTCCAGTGACCCTGCCACCTTTGACAATGCCACACCTCTCCTGGCCAGGAGAAGGTTAACCCACAAAGTTGCACTAAGGTGGCCCTGATGCAAAAGCCTTTGCCCCGGACTGCGACAGCCTAGACAAGGAGGAAGAACTGATTAAACCTCCCTCAGTTTGATCTGAAGCAATCCTGGCTATTGCAGTGGATCACAAGTCCAGCCAGGAAACAGTCTGGAGGACAGTAGCTGCAGCAATCTCCATAGCTAAGGCCTCCTGTGATGAAAAGGAAGGCCCTTCTGACTTACTATGAGATTCAGAGCCTTTGTCCGTTTTTCCGAAATAACTTTTTTTCTGTGCATTTGACAAGTATATTTACTTTGCCATAGTATACTTTACATCCCTACCTAATTTTTGGCAGCAGTCTTTATTACTTATACAGTGGTCCCACCTCATTCGCAGGGGATGTGTAACAGACCCCCCGCGAATAGTTAGAACCCGCGACTAGTTGGAACCCCTATAAAAATGCTGAAACAGCCTATTTTGTCAGTTGAAACTCAAGAAAAAACCACAAAATTTTCATACTTGGTTTTTTAATAGTTTTATCACAAAAAGTGCATTTTATGATAAAATTGATAAAAAAAAAAAAAAAAACAGGAATTTCTGGATATTTCTCATAGAAAAATACAGCGAATAAGCAAATTTTCTGCGAATAATGGGGGGGAAATGTTCCTGAGAGAAATCCACAAATGCATGAGTCCGCGAATCTGGAAAACGCGAATACAGGGGGTCCACTGTATTAGAAAAAAGTATATTCATAATAGTAAAATAAAGCAGCCAAAGCCAGTGGCAGAACACTCTAATGTATGGGTTCAAAGTTATATGTAACGTATACATATGAGGTCCTGACTCCTCCCACAAGGTGATGACGACAAACAGCTGCCTCTGAAATTCTGAATGAATATATGTACCTTGTCAAGGCTTCAAGAATGGTGGCTACGATAAGCCAATGTCCCCGTAGTTGCAGCCCAGCTTTTGTGATTTGACCTGCACAATTGTTCAGAAGTGAGAAGGCCCGTGGCAAACGCTACGTAAGCTAGAACAGGTAAATGAATAATAGGGCCCTTTTTTGGGTAAGGCGTACACCCAGACATCCAAGGGTACCAAGTTTTTGTCATTTGTTGACTTCCATAAGGTGCTGAAAGATAATCATAGATGCTCAATAATGCATTAGTTGTTGATTTCTTAGTGATATATAACTTGTGGAACAACATTAAAACTTGCTTTACCAAAAAATAAAAAAAAAAGTCATGGGTTATAATACATCACTGAATGACCTCTATAGGTCCAGTGCTTGGCTTGAAATCTAAATTCTATAATCCAGTCTAATCCTATGCAATTGTCTCTATTAAAATGATCGTCACTGTCACATTAGGAAAAATATCAAAGGAGTTATGATGAATGCCAGTTTTCTTCACTTTGTTAAATTATTTTTATTATATAATTTTTCAATGAAGAAATAGTGATAAAAAGTCATTTCTTGGATTACTTGTGGAAACCCTTTCCTTCAAGGATTCTAGCACTCGACCTCATGGCATACACCCTATATACTACTACTACTACTACTACTACTACTACTACTACTACTTCTACTACTAATACTACTACTACTACAAAGTATTAACAAGGAGTATTGGTTGTATTTCATTGTTGTCAGAGGTTGAGACTTTTTCACAAATAGCCAATTATCCATCGAAAAGGAGGTAGGTTAATGATGTCATAAGTTACATCATTATATCTACGAAAGACATTTCTCTGAGTTTGCTAGCTATGTCTACAAGAAGTTGGTGTATACTCGTAAGGGCCATAGAAGACTGAGAATGTGACCAAAACTCAAGATTGTTGAACTCACAAATGAGATCAACAACCTCTGAGAAAGAAGACATAAATTCTTGGCTCTCTCCCTCCTCCTTCTATAGCAAAGGAGACTGACGATGTGACGAAAGTTTGGCAGTATCCTTATCCTTCTATGATACTACAACTACTATCCGACTTACAACCTGCTCGACATACGACCACTCGTACTTACAACCTTACGTCAGACAGTTGACCATTGAGTTACTTGGCACTGCGCCATCTCATGAGAACTCTCATCACTCAGGCATGAGAACTCTCATCACTCAGGCAGCATCAGTTTGAGTTACCCTGCCCTATCTGCAGCATCATTTGGTATTAACTGTACTGTAGACTGAATTGCAAACCAATTTACATAAGAATCAACTTCTGACATGCATGCAAGAACCTAACCCAATTGTAACTCAATGCCTGATTGTACGTAATATATACTATTACATAAATGATTAAAATGTATAGTAGAAGTACATTATGGTAAAAAGATTGAAATAATGATTGTACATTACATTACAGTACTAAGTAGGCACTTAAATAGCAAAGGTTTGATAGCATACCCTACCCAGTATGTTGGCCACTTTCTAAGGTTCGACTTACATCCATTCTGACTTACAACCAAGTTTGGTTCCGACCCACTGGTTGTAAGTCAGAATGGATGTAAGTCGAACCTTAGAAAGTGGCCAACATACTGGGTAGGGTATGCTATCAAACCTTTGCTATGTAAGTGCCTACTTAGTACTGTAATGTAAGTAGGATAGTACTTGTATTGGGAAGCTTCCCTAGGAAGCCTAACATCCTGTTCCTTACTGGATGGAGTGGAGGCCCTAAACCCTGAACATCCTGAGACCGAGGGTTCACTGACACACAATGGAATCCGTACATGGTCACTACTCAAACCACGTACACTCTCGTGCAACGAACCACATACATATTCGCGGGACAAACCACGTACATGTCTGTTCAGTGAACTACATACGCATTCACGGAACAAATCATGCATGTGGGCATGCGACGAGTTGAGTACACATCCATGAGACGACAACTGAACACGGTCCCATGACAATGACCAACACTGAAGAGAACTACCTGAAGGAGACTGACTCCTAAGGTTCCAGTCTCTAGTAGGAGAATGAGAAATATGTTCACAAACCAGGGAAGTATCACACTCATGCCCACCAACCACAGCCTTACTGAGCAAAGAATCCTTGGAAGTAGCAGGAGACACCTTCATATCGGACACCTTCGACCTCTTAATTGGCGCCTTATCATCCTTACGTCAACAAACTGGCACAAGAACAAGGGAAGAGGGGGTAGTACCTCTGTTACCACCAACACGTATGTGCAAGGATGGATCACGTCCGCATACAGAAGACGGCAAAGCACTCCTATCACTCTCAACACTCCCCCCTGTCACAAACATGTACATGTGAGGGGGAGGCACAGCCATGAAGAAAAGTCAACGATGCACAGCTATGTATCAAAGATGGGTATGCATTCCTTCCACAAGCCTCTTTTTCAACCTCACGAACACAAACGTGCAAGGGAGAGACACGGCTGTGTGAAGTAGACGGCGATGCACTCCTTTCGCTCTCAGAAGATGAAGCCACAAAGTCCTTAATCCTCCAACGTCTGACTCAAGGAAGAGGAGGGGGTGGTGAGGAAGCAGGAATGAAATTTCCCCCTCTACGAGGTCTCTAGCTAGCAGGAGGAGGGGAAGAAGCACTCTGTTTACAACTCTTTTTCACAGCAACAGCAGAAAACTTCTCTTGAAAAACAGAGTCCAGCCTCATGAACACAGCTTGAAACACCGCCTCCGATGACTTAGCGAGAGAAGCCAATGACGTCACACCAGAAAGGGATGATGTCATAATGACGGGAGGATGAGAAGCCACCACATATAACATCATATGCTGAGAAAACGCTGGAAGTGATGTCACGACATCTCTAATGGTACAATAATTAGCTCAGCACCTATTACAAGTCTTAAGTGGATCTGTGTTCATAGCAGCCAAAAATCTGGAACACGGGAATCCCTGAACCCCTGGGCACATGTGTTGATGAGGCCGTGAAGACTCGGAGGACTCCATTACGAAACCTACAAACACACTGAAAAAAAAGGAAACACGGGCACAAATCAACCTGCTTGGAAGGAGAGCAAAGGCGTGAGGATCTACTCTCCAAGGCGGTTAAAGAAATACTATCGCGTCACAGAATGCGATGCTAGGTCGCTGACCAGCTCCTACCTCGTACGCGCAGGAGGTGCCAGATCTCACAGATTCCTTGCTATGCAATCTTTGATTGTTTTAACCGGTTTCCAGCTGCGCGGTAAAGATTATCCTATTGTTAAGACCGAAGGTTTATTCCCCATATGAACAAAGTATGCACATATCAGTGACTTAAATCAAAATGTTTCTTGATAAATATTGTAATTAAAAATTCTCTCTTTCCCCAGAAGATGGCTTTAGCAATGCATCTCTAAAACAGTTTAAAGACTCAGTCTCATTCATGAAACCTTGATGATCTTACAGAATTAACAACTAACCTCAAATATCATAGTAGCTGCTAATGCATAAGTAACCCCCACCCACATCTCTTCACTTTGCATAGTATAGCGATCAACGCTACCATCAGGATTCATTCCGTTTACAGCACCCATTTCTCCATTGTTGAAGCGAAGGACATTGAACTCGTACAAATGTTCTAATACTGATTTCACACAATCTCGACGGAAGACCTGAAAAATCAGTAAGTGTTTTAAAAACAAAACAAAATAAAATACTAAACTACTCTTGTATTAAAGAATACGATAAAGAAATTATTTTCCCAAAGTTGTGAAAGTAAAAGAACATACTGTTCTATAGTGCCCAGCATTTAAGACACCCCAATTTTGGAAAGCATATGGAAGATTTCAAAATACCCCCATTTCCCTGATCCCTATAGTCCTTCCTACAGGCTATTTTTAGGCTTTTTGCCCACTTGGATTCAAGTATTACTATAAACAATATGAAATAGTAAAACAAGCATTTTAGGTATGTTAGGGGACTCATCCATAGAAAAATATGATTTCTCAGAATTATACTGATAGCCTTAACAAACAATCTGCTTAAACAAACACAATTGTATAATACAAAGGAACTTGAATAATCCTATGGATGTCTCTCTTACTAATAAAAAAAAATCTTTCTTTCATCCTCTCCCACATAAATGAATATTACTGAAATGCTCAGTAGACATAATGACTGATGCATAACAATTATGTTATACACATGAAGGATGTCCATAAATTATATGTAATATATGAAGCCATTATGATAAAGACACCTGTATGAAACAAATGACTACGTATATATTGTCACTCAAGATAATATTTACTGACATCTGATGACAACAAATGCAACAAATTAGTAAAACAGCAAAACCATAATAAAATGCCTGACAACTATAATTTAAACTGTTGATGCTAAGTGCTAATTATGTAAGTAATAAATAAGAACCTTTCATGATGAGACATTCATCAGGACATAGGTTTTGTTATTCTATAATTGTTGATAACTGTATGTTATTCATAACAAAAACTAATAAAAATGTTATCTCCTAAGACATAACATATATTTTATATTTATATTCACTATATTTAGTTTTATGTTATAAGTGTAATGGGAAACAGAATATTCCAAACAGTGAAATAATATATTTCCGGGTTCGACCTGTGTCGGCCGGTGAAATGTCCCTTTAGCACACATTTCTAGGTATAAATAGATGCTAAATATACCAGAGAAAAAGCTAAGTGGAATGCTGAAGTTACTACCTTCAGCTCTCTCACCCCAAAGGGTTTCGATATAAACACAAGGGCAAGTGGAAGCCACTACCACAGATATTCTGCCAATTAGAAGACTCCTCTCAAAACCCCTCTCTAGGTAGGTGCCGTTACAACGTCTACTTTACGTCTACCTTCCGCTCGCTACTACTACAACTCCTGCCCGAAGGCTATATTCCTGTATTAGCACGTTCAGTGTCCGCACGCGCTTTTTACGCTGTCCTCTTCAAGTGTTTTTTGGCAAAGCATGTCTGCCCCAGAGCCCCAAGCTTCTTCATCTAAGTTGAGTATTCCATTTTTCGTTTTTGTATCTCGTGAGGGCACGAAGCACCCCTTTTTTAGCCCTTTTTTGGTCCCTTTGTTCTCATGAACCGGGGTGACGCTCCTTTTATATCCGCCATTTTGGGTGCATCATTCGCGGCATGTATTTTTTTTTCCCCATTGTTATCTTATGATGATTTTTGCCTCCATCGTTTGCATTTCACTGTTTAAACTACTTTTTTCGTATGCCTTTTCATTTTTCTCGCTCCTGTCGTTTTCTGGAGCATTGGTTTTACAAATTTTTTCCTTACGTTGTTGGGCCTAACTCGCTCCTGACGTAGTCTGAGGTCTCTTCTTTACATTTATCTTTCGTTATTTCTAGCCTTTTGTGGCTCCCTTATTGTCCTCAGCCCCTCAGGAGCGTGTTGGTTTCCCTTCATACGTACGATTTTATTTTTCATATGTTATACGCAAGTGCGTAGTGTGTTTTTGGCCTCTAGGCTAGCCTAGGAGTACGCCAGTCTTTTGTGGAGAGGGCGATTCCTCTCTCTCTCTCGCAGTACTCATGCATGCTTTATTTTAGTGTGTTTTTCGATGTTAGTCAGTAATGCACTCGATTATATGCATCTTTGTGATAAACTATGCAGATATTTATTTTCTTTTCTTGAGGTTGGAAGTCCTTGCGATGCCCTTCCCTGGCCTACCTGACCAGACCTAGGCTAGGTTTTGGAAGGTAGGCCAGGCAGTCTTATGCCCCTCCACCCTTTCGGCCCCATCCTTACCACCTCCTGACCAGGCAATTATGCTTGCTGGGAGAGTGGTCCAGGACAAAGAGTCCCTTTCATGTCATGTTTGTAGGGCCTAGACCTATCGTACCTGACCAGATCGGAAGATTCGATTTCGGGGGGTTTAGTTAGGTTCTATCCGTCCGCTTCATGATGTCTTTTGGAGGCCATGCTAGCCTACCTGACCGGATCTGTACCGATCTTGGAGGGTTAGACTGGGTTCTTAGCTGGGTGCGTTCCCTTTCCCTCCTTTCGCAGTTCATCCAGTAATTCCTCATCAATTATTTTATGATTGTCTTCTTGTGTGTAGCCTGGGCCTTGCCCCCTTTAGGGTGTCAGTTGGCCTACTGTCCTCTGACCCCTTTAGTGGTAGGCTAGTTACAGCTCCTGAGAGGTGGTGGGTCACTGATCGGTTGCTGTGGCCAGGTGATCATGACTCGTCCACTCTCCTCCATACACTCACCCCCTCCCCCCCTACTGCCCCGGTCTCGTTTCAGTGTGGCCTAGCTAGCTCGCTGCTCAAGTAATCCTAGCGATGAACGGCAGCTAGAGCGTATAGCTTTTCCAGGGGATTAGTCGGAGGAGATTGGGTGATTAGTAAATTTTGTAATCTCTTTTGGCATGTCTCCAGGCCTGTGGATCCTCTGGCCAGGTGTGGTCTACCATCACACCAGCCAGTAGACTGTACGCCGGATTGTATGTGCCACTGCTCCCCCGCTCTGTTGTCTATTCTCCTCTATGTTGTTACTGCCTCCCCACTCATGTGGGGGCGGACCTATTTTCCCTTTCTGCTTGTATCAGCCCGTCCCCGCCGGCTTTCACTGTTATGATAACGGGGTTATGGACTCCGGAGTAGGTGAAGTCTTTGAGAGATTATGTTAGAGAATGTTTTATTTAGCCTCTGTTGGTATGTCTCTGGACCAGTTGTTCCGGCGTAGTGCGGTCTACCATCACACACGCCAGAAAGTATACACCGGAGTTTATCGTACCGTTGTCCCCGCCGCTCTGTTTTCCACCTTCTATGCTATCGCTGCTCCCCACTCCGGTGGGGGTGACATGGGGCTCAGAGAATGTGCCTACAATTGGTTTCATAGCATTACTCTGCTTCGATGCGATCAGACTCAGGCTTAGGTTTTACCTTATTCCCGTTCTCCTCATATCAGACCCTCTCTGCTTATTATAGCTTTGCTGATTCCAAGTATGGATTCCAGAGTAGGCAGAGACATCCAGAGCTTTATTTATAACAAGTAAGTTGAAAATTATACCCAATTATGCCTTTAACTGGTTAAGTATCTAGTTGTAGTTTAGTCATCCCGCCGGAATTAACTCCAGCAGCGTTATCTGACGATACTCATTTGCTTTTTCAACTTACAAATGGTCTGTTGCCAGGTGACGGGTTGTCCGGCCGTCCTGTACAGGCCATACGGGCATGAGGTCTGCCGATCCCATGCCAACTGCGCCATCCTTGTGGACGGAAGTATGGTTTGGCACCTGGAATCCTGTACGGTGTGCTATTGCGCCATCCTTGTGGACGGAAGTATGGTTTGGCACCTGGAATCCTGTACGGTGTGCTATGACCTGGTGAAGATAGTAACAAACGAGTAGGTAGGTAACGTACTCGCCTCGTTGCTTCTGTGAAATTTTTGTTACACTTTGACTTTGGGGAAAATTTCTCAACACAGGGGAACCTAATTTGGTTATTTTTTACAGGCTAATTTGGCGCTCAAGACTTCTTCGATGGCGTCCCTTAAGGCCTGGGTAGGGGGCTTCGGAAGGAACGCAAAATCCGGCAAACTTTACTTCTTGTCAGAAGAGCTGTGTTCTCTCCTTTACCCCAACGCTCCATTTTCGGCAGCAGTACCGGCGGCAGTGGCGACTCCCATTATCAAGGGCATCCGCCACGAGACTCAAACCCCCCCCCCCGAGGACCAAGAGGGCTTGTGTGACATCGTCACGGAGGAAGTGGCAGCCATCAGTCTTCACCGAGAGCCTATGGCCACAGAGGAACAGGAGGTATGTAGGGAAGTAAGTGAAGCAGGTAGTCTTCCTCTTAGTCCTACTCCTTTTTCTCCTCCTTCCTTCCAGGGCTTCCCTACGAAGTCCGCCCCCACTTGGGATAGATCAGCCTCAGTGATCCCCAAGGTCAAGGCCTGGAAGACGAGATCCCTGCCGAAGGTGGTTAAACCAACCAAGCCTTTCCCGGCAGACTCCGCAAGGTCGTCATTGGCTCCTAAGCCTTCGACTTCCTCAGCTAAGGCTACTCCCCCACTCAAGGGGTCGAGAGCTAAGTCTTCCAAAGTCAGAACGTCGGAGTCTGGCTTCGACCAGGAGGCTTTCGCAAATCTTCTCATGCGGAAGATGAGCGAAGTAGTGGACTCGAGGCTGGAATCGATGTTCACTCAGCTCGTCTCAGGCCTAGAGACTTCGGGTCAATCCACCTTGTTGCTGACCCAGAGGTTACAGGCCCAGGAGGAATTAGTGTCCGGATTCCTCCAGTCCGGAACCACACCGCAGTCCTTGACAGTGCCAGATGCATCTAAGCTTCCGCCATTTGAAAACAGCAACCCGTGGCGGTTGGCTTTGCACGCCTGCTTCTCAGAGGGCAAGGTTACCATTGAAGGTTGCGGAACCCGACCAGTGGAAGACTTTGAGTTCTTCCCTGGCGGGCCGGGCCTACAATTTCCCTTCCCAGGCTACGCTAGATTACCAAGGATGCGCTAGTCAGGGTAGACAAAGTCCCGAAAGAGACGGTTATCTACCCTAGGGACCAGGCTCAATCAGCATGGGTCCACAACCTCACGGAATGGGAGTGTGTCAACACAAAGTTGACACCCCATAAAGGTTGCTACACTATGTTTGTGGCCCCACACGAAGTCCCGACTCCTTGTACGTCGAAGGTTGCAGAATTGACACTGCAAGCCGCAATGGAGGACAAATCTATGCCTCAGCTAAGAGACGGAGGCTACCTCCTTGCTCTCCCCCGGGGAGAGTGCTGGGCTGACGCTCCGGCAATGTTCACGGTGGGCAAACTCGACCCGGAGTGTGCCTCCGCACAATTCAGTGAACGTTTGCCTAGGATTCCGGACCCCATGGTCAAGACAGAATTCGAAGCAAGGTGCAGGCTGAGTAGATCAATTAACTCAGTCACCACTGCGGAGTTGATTGCTACAACCTTTGCAGACGAGCCTCTATTTCAGGTCCTCACAAAGTCACTATTACAGGCTTTTCAATCAGACCTGTATGACCTTGTAGTGGCTAGACGAGCCTGCAGGAAGCATGTTTTTGCTAATGCTTCCATCAGATGAACCGAACAGGCTCATAAAGGCGCTGATCTGGGGGGGCCAAACTCTTTCCTGAGGACATGGTTAACAGCGTCCTCAGCGAAGCAGCTAGAGCTAACCAGAACCTTCGTGTCCGTTGGGGACTTTCCTTCAAAAGGAAGTTTGAGACCCCCGGACCACAATCCAAAGCTAGGAAGAGGCCGAGGAAATACCAGCCTTTCCAGTCCTCTCAACCTCAGACGGTAGTACAAGCTGTTCCTGTCTCCCAGATCAGCAAGTTTTTGACATCTAAGGCACAGCCTTCGAGCTCGACCGCCCTGGTAACTTCCCCAGCTTTCAACGCCTCCTTTGAATCACAAGGAGCGTTTCGAGGCTTCAATAAGCATGCAAGGAGTAGCAGAGCCAGAGGTGCCTTCCAACAGAGAGCTAGCTCTAGAGGCAGGGGCTTAGAGGAGGCAGAGGAAGTAAGACCTCAACCAATCAGTGAGGCTCCGCAGGTGGGCAGGAGACTGTATCTCTTCCAGGACCATTGGACCTTCAGTCCATGGGCCCACAGTATTGTATCGAAAGGTCTGGGGTGGAAATGGAAGAAAGGGCCTCCTCCACCAGTCAGTTTTCACCAGATTCCAACGACAGACCTACTAGACTATGTCAAAGATCTTCTTCAAAAGAAGGCAATAAAGAAAGTCAGTCGCCTGAAATTTCAAGGACGTCTGTTCAGTGTACTGAAGAAAGACTCGGACAAACGAAGAGTGATTCTGGACCTGTCCCATCTCAACTCATACATTCAATGCGACAAGTTCCGCATGCTGACCGTCTCGCAGGTGCGGACCTTACTTCCCCGTGGGGTCGTCACCACCTCTATAGATCTTACAGATGCTTACTATTATGTACCGATAGCAAGAAACTTCTCTCCATACCTAGGCTTCAAACTAGGAAAACAAGCTTACTCATTCAGAATCATGCCATTCGGGCTCAAAATAGCGCCCAGAATATACACCAAGCTAGGAGAGACAGTCATCCAAGAGCTGAGAGCTCAAGGTGTAATGTTAGTAGCTTACCTAGACGACTAGCTTATTTGGGCAACCAACGACGAGGAATGTCACAAGGCAACAGCCAAAGTAATAGAATTCCTAGAATATCTGGGTTTCCAGATAAACAAGGAAAAGTCCCATCTCATTCCAGCATCCCGCTTTCAATGGTTGGGAATTCAATGGGACCTAACCGCACAAAAACTATCTCTCCCACCAAAAAAGTGCAGAGAGATAGCGAAGGCTACGAGACAGTTCCTCAAGAACAAAAGCGCTTCTCGTCGTACCCAAGAGTGAATTCTAGGTTCTCTTCAGTTTGCCTCAATAACAGATGTTCTATTGAAAGCCAGACTGAAGGATATCAATCGAGTCTGGCGGAAAAGAGCCAACAACAAATTCAGAGACAAAATCTCTCTGATTCCCCCGATATTAAAGAAAAGACTCTGTGACAAAATCTCTCTGATTCCGCCGATATTAAAGAAAAGACTCCGTCCATGGACAGAAGTCCGGAGTCTCTCCAAATCAGTGCCACTACAATTTCCCCCGCCGTCTCTGATAGTCCACACAGATGCCTCTCTGAGCGGTTGTGGGGGCTACTCCCAATACAAGAAGGTTCAAGGAACGTGGTCGAATACATTCCGCCAGTTCCACATCAACGTCCTAGAAGCAATGGCCATTTTTCTGACCTCAAAGTGTCTAGCTCCGGTAAAGAACAGTCATGTAAGACTAGTCTCGGACAGCGCAGTGATAGTTCATTGCATAAACAGAGGGGGCTCCAAGTCGAGCAAAGTAAATCATGTAATGATTGCAATTTTTTCGTTAGCAACGAAAAATCATTGGCACCTGTCAGCTACTCACCTGGCAGGAGTACGAAATGTCATTGCAGACTCGCTATCCAGAACAACTCCGCTGGAGTCGGAGTGGTCCTTGGACACAAAATCATTCCGTTGGATTTGCCGTCAAATCCCGGGCCTTCAGGTAGATCTGTTCGCCACGGAGTCCAATCACAAACTTCCGTGTTATGTGGCTCCCAATCTGGATCCTCTAGCTCTCGCCATGGATGCGATGTCCATAGACTGGAGCAATTGGCAGAATATTTACCTATTTCCACCAGTAAGCCTCCTGATGAAAGTCCTGCACAAACTCAGATCTTTCACAGGACAGGTAGCATTGGTAGCACCCAACTGGCCGAAGAGCAATTGGTTCCCTCTTCTACTAGAATTGAATCTCCATCCCAGACAGATTCCCAATCCAGAACTGACTCAAATAGTACAAACTCGGACTGTGTCAACTTCCTCAAGAATTCTGAATGCCCTAACTTTATGGACTTCATGAAGTTTGCGGCACAGAAGGATGCTAGTGTTGATCCACTAAACATCCTGTTTGTGGAGTCAGACAAAAGAGAATCAACACTCAGACAGTATGATTCAGCAGTAAAGAAATTGGCCATCTTTCTAAAAGAATCAGATGTCCAGAAGATGACTACGAATCTGGCAATTTCATTCTTTAGAACCCTGTTCGAAAAAGGCCTAGCTGCTAGTACCAATACTACGACTAAATCTGCCTTAAGGAAGATTTTTCAGCTTTGCTTTAATACTGATTTGACAGATTCGTACTTCTCGTCTATCCCTCGAGCATGTGCCCGTCTGAGACCGGTGGACTGCCCCCACACGGTCTCCTGGTTTTTAAATGATGTACTCAAGTTGGCTTCAGACACTGATAATGAATCATGCTCATATATAACCCTTCTCAGGAAAACATTATTTTTGATGAGTCTGGCCTCAGGTGCCAGAATATCTGAACTGTCGGCTCTTTCTAGAGAACCAAATCATATTGATTTCCTCCCGTCAGGTGAAGTTCTACTATCCCCAGATCGGAAATTCTTAGCAAAGAATGAAGACCCACAAAACAGGTGGGCTCCATGGAAGATTATACCTCTCACACAGGACCTGTCATTGTGTCCTATTGTCACATTAAAATCTTATCTGGGCAGAACTTCTGAAAAGTCTTCAGGTCCTCTTTTTATTAGAGAAAAAGGCGGAACCATTTCCTTGAAAGGAATCAGACAACAAATTCTTTATTTTATTAAACAAGCCAATCCGGATTCACTCCCTCATGTCCATGATATCCGGGCAGTGGCTACCTGAGTTAATTATTTTCACAATATGAACTTCGAGGATCTTAAAAAATATACGGGTTGGAAATCCCTGACAGTATTTAAACGCCACTATCTAAAGAATTTAGAGGCCCTTAAATATTCGGCAGTGGCTGCAGGGAGCATTGTCTCCCCTGATAAGGCCTAGTCTTATAACTCTATTTCCTATTCCTTCAATCTGCTATTAATTTTACTTTGATACTCTCTTTCCTACCTGCCTCACTCGTAATCCCTACCTGTCTCCCTTATGTTCCAGGCTGGTTTGCTTATCAACCCACTCCTGGACATGTACATAGTTCATATTAGTTGATTTTTTATTCCTTACCTGTTGTTTTTCCCAGGATAGTATGGATTTGGTCATATTTGATCCCCTTTTTTACCATTTGTATCTTGTTATTCTTACATTGCTTATTAAAACTTAATTTTAAGAAAAAAATTTATTTTTCCTTAGGTATCTATAAAAATTTTGTGATTTACCAAGCTTGTATGGCCAATTCTCTGATACTATTTCACCAGCTGATACTGGTAAAACCCAGAAAAGGGATTTTGACGAAGGAAAAATCTATTTCTGGGGGAAGACCTGTGTCGCCTGGTGAACCCATCCCTCTTTTCTCCTGATCTCCTACCCTTTAGCTGGCCCAAGCTTGGGTGCGTAATTCAGGAATGAAGCCTTCGGGTAGGAGTGGTAGTAGTAGCGAGCAGAAGTAGACGTTGTAACGGCACCTACCTAGAGAGGGGTTTTGAGAGGAGTCTTCTAATTGGCAGAATATCTGTGGTAGTGGCTTCCACTCGCCCTTGTGTTTATACCAACACCCTTTGAGGTGAGCGAGCTGAAGGTAGTAACTTCAGCATTCCATTTAGCTTTTTCTCTGGTACATTTAGCATCTATTTATACCTAGAAATGTGTGCTACAGGGACATTTCACCGGGCGACACAGGTCTTCCCCCAGAAATAGATTTTTCCTTCGTCAAAATCCCTTTTCACTGCATGGATTTTCTAGCTGTCACATCCAGCTTTGTAATAAAAGATCACAACAGTTTGCAATCGTATCTGCAGATGGGATTTTGTTGATGATCATCAACACTGGCTGACCATAACCCACGGTTAAACTTATATTCCTGACTCTTGCTTGATAAGATGCATCATAAATTTCCTTGACCTTTTCATGGATGACAGTGTATCTTATAAGCTAGCAAATATGATATGCATTCAAATCAACAAAAATAAAGACTTCTCTATTATAAGCATTTAACCCTTAAACGCCGAAGCGGTAAAAGAAAAAATTGTCTCCCGTGTGCCGGAGGTGTTTCAGAGTTAGCGCGGAAGCGGAAAAAATATTTTTTTCAAAAAATCACAGCGCGCTTAGTTTTCAAGATTAAGAGTTCATTTTTGGCTCATTTTTTGTCATTGGCTGAAGTTTAGTATGCAACCATCAGAAATGAAAAAAAAATTATCATTATCATATATAAATAATGCGATATATGATAGCGCAAAAACGAAATTTCATATATAATTGTATTCAAATCGCGCTGTGCGCAAAACGTTAAAGGTAACCAGTTACTTTTTTTTTCATTGTAATGTACACTAAATTGTGATCATTTTGGTATATAACACATTGTAAAACGATAAAAGCAACACAGAGAAAATATTATCACAAAATAATGCATGAATTCGTAACGCGCGGACGTAAGCAAATATATTTTTCAAAAATTCACCATAAATCTAAATATTGTCCTAGAGACTTCCAATTTCTTTCAAAATGAAGACAAATGATTGAATATTACTATACTGTAAGAGTATTAGCTTACAATTGCAGTTTTTGACCATATCTGACGAGTTAAAGTTGACCGAATGTAGAATTTTTTTATATATATATTTTTTATATGCAATTATTTCGGAAATAAGAAAAGCTACAACCTTCAAATATTTTTCGTTTTATTCTACATGAAATTGCGCACATTTTCACATATAAAACTCTATGAAATGCCTAATATGAAATGGAGAAAATATTCCGAGAATGGGACGTACGCATTTCGGAGATTTGTGGCGGAGAATCCGCGCGCGGAGGGAAGGAAAGATTTTTTTTTAAATTCACCATAAATCTAAATATTTTGCTAGAGACTTCGAAGTTGTTTCAAGATGAAGATAAATGACTGAATATTACTAGACTGTAAGAGTTTTAGCTTACAATTGCGTTTTTCGACAATTTCGGTAGAGTCAAAGTTGACCGAACGTGGTTTTTTTTCTATTTATCGTAATTTATATGCAAATATTTCAAAAATGAGAAAAGCTACAACCTTCAATTATTTTTTGTTGTATTCTACAAGAAATCGCACACAATTTCATATATAAAACTTTATGTAACGGCTAATTTAAAATGTGCAAACATTACCACAATCGCACCTATGATTTTTTCGGAAGAGTTACCGCGCGGACGTAAAGAAAATGTTATTTTTTTCATAAATTCACCATAAATCGAAATATTGTTCTAGAGACTTCCAATTTGTTGCAAAATGAAGGTAAATGATTGAATATTACTAGAATATAAGTGTTTTAGCTTACAATTGTGTTTTTCGACCATTTCGGTAGAGTCAAAGTTGACCGAAGGTTGAAATTTTGGCAATTATCGTTATTTATATGAAAATATCTCAAAACTGATAAAAGCTACAACCATATGTTGTTTTTAGTTGTACTGTGCATGAAATTGCACACATTTCCATATATAAAACTTTATATAACGGCTAATTTTAAAATGGTGCAAACATTACCACAATCGCATTTATGATTTTTTTCGGAAGAGTTACCGCGCGGACGTAAGGAAAAAGTTTTTTCATAAATTCACCATAAATCGAAATATTGTGCTAGAGACTTCCAATTAGTTGCAAAATTAAGGTAAATGATTGAATATTACTAAAATATAAGAGTTTTAGCTTACAATTGCGTTTTTCGACCATTTCGGTAGAGTCAAAGTTGACCGAAGGTTGAAATTTTGGCAATTATCGTTATCTATATGAAAATATCTCAAAACTGATAAAAGCTACAATCATGCGTATTTTATTGTTGTATTCTACATAAAAATGCGCACATTTTCATATATAATACTTCATGTAACGGCTAATTTACAATGGTACAAAAATTATGTCAAAGTGACGAAATAATTTCCGAGATGTGTCACAGATACTTTTTAGTGCGGCAAGAAAGAAATTCGCGCTTGCGCGCCTGCGTAACGATTGTAAACAAAACAACACCTTGATCTGTGAACTCCCAGCATCCACCAAGGCGCGTGATTCAAAAGTTTTAGGCTGGTAGGCCTATAAGTATTTTTCCGCGAATTTAAAAAAAACTTGTAAGTCAACGTAAAATACGTCCAGTCGGCAGTAAAGGGTTAAAATAAAAGCTTGTAAAAAATGTTTCAACTAAGAAAAAGTTAAATTACTCAAGTTTTATACCAAACTGTAAAACCATGCTTTTTTTTTTATAATGAAAACCATTTTATCCATAAAAACTTATTCTTATAGGTGTATAACTACACTGCCATTCCACAAATATTCCCAGGAACACTGGTGTTTTGCTTCCCAAACAGAATATAGTCACACCACACATGCAACCTCTGGACTGAAGGTATATCCTAACTAACTCCACTTACTACCATTGTATGCATAATATGTATTAAGTTCTAAGGTATGGGAGGGGGGAAGACTCAGAATAAATTAATGGAATTAACTGATATTACTGCTTTGTACTGTAAGTTTGTTTCATCATAATCCCACTTATCACATACTATACATACTTGAATTACTTTTCAAGAGGGAGACCCAAGATACTAAAGGTCCCAGAGTGTTTGCATATGCCTGTGGAGTCCAAGAGAGTGCTAGAGACTACAGAGTTAGGAGGTGAATCTTGAGTATCTTGTAAGTTTGTAAAAGTTACAGTGCAAACCCATGGAATGAAATGCAAGGCACTTGTATCAGGTTGGTCTTTTAGAAGTGGAAGATAAAGCAATTTACTTTACTTTAGTTATAGCTCCCAAAACCTTCTAGCACTAAATGTCTCAAGAGTGCCATGAAAGATTGGCAAAGATGAGAATGACATGACCTGAAGTGACTACTTGTATAAGCAGGTACATATCCTATTATATCTGCGCTTCAAATTGAAAGGAGTATAAATCACTCAAACCTGGTGACATGCTTTAAATTGTTTTGCTTCATCAACTGTTGCATAAGTAAGTTAACAAAACTTGCTGTAGCAAAGATGAGAACAAGATCTAGTGAACTTATTTCACCCTCTGGATAGGTGCCATATGAAGGCATCAACCAAGAAGTAATTGTTTCTTTTTAAGTAAAGTCTCATAGCTCTCACAAGACATGGCAAGTGGTCCAGTGACTTGCTGATGGTGGCAGACAATGCAAGGATGAAGTGTGTAATGAAAACTTTCCTGGTTACATTTGGAACTTCATGCAAATTTAGTAACCAAAAACAATTTCTCAGTGACCATTTCTTGTGCCTTGTGCTTTTCTGGAGATTTCATGAGTCTCTCAAATATGTCTATAAGAAGTAAACTTTTAAGAAAAAAGAAAAGTAAAAAGGAATAGCAGTGCTAAATGAAGCAAAGATTCTTCCACATCATCAACAGGATCAACTCTACATGGTTTGACAGGCTGCAATACTGCAAGATTCCCATTTTGTAGATTAAAGAATATCCAGATCCTTTAAGAAAGCAAAAGCTTAGTTGTTTGAGATTACTAAAGTTATTGGGAGATGCAAGCTTAAGGGAATGGGGGAGGGTGTTGGGGGTAATTTTCTATCAAGTTGGTTAAACTGTGTTTTTCACAGTAATTTTCTATCAAGTTGGTTAAACTGTGTTTTTCACAGTATCTCAAGGATATGGCAAAAAATGCAATTTTGCAAGTGCAGGTGGATACTGAAAATTCTGTGGCTCAAGAACTTAGCTTCTGCTTTCCTCTTTATTTCACAAGCATTAAGTTTTTTTTATATATTTTATTCCATATACGTACATGTTATGTTATATGTATACGGTATGTTTTCCCTCATAAAGACAGGCTGGTTCTGGACTTCTGTCAACAACATCAAACATGACTCGGTTACACTCTAGCTTTTGTAGCAAGAGGGTCATTGTCTCATCTTTTTGTGTTTACATATCACCTTTACCAGCGATTATTTGGGTGCCTTTCTTGACTTACAAGTGTTATTTTATCATAAATATGCCTTGTAAGAAGTTTTCTCATTGACAGGAAGCAAGTTCTCGTTATTTAGCAAATATAATGAAAGCCAAGAAAAGCACCCAATAAATCATTGGGAAGCTCAAATAGATGCGATAATGACACTCTCCCTACAAAAGCTAGAGAGTAACTAACTCTTATTTGTTGTTGACAAAAGTTCAGCACTAAGTCTTTATTTTATACTAGAGGATATAATATCTCTGAAAAAAAAAAAGAGAGGAGACCAGGTGCTGGCTAGGCTTTTCAAGACAGCTTTGAGTGTGACAGTAAGACAAACTTTGACTGCATTTTTCTCAATACATAAGTTTGATAGATTCAAATCTCCATAACTCAGCCATTTATGAATGGATTTGAATACTTTAAAAAGCATTATATATTCAGTGATTACTGTATTTGGAAATAATTTAGCATGTTCATTTTTTTTTTTCACATGAACAGTGGACCCACGTATTAGTGGGGGTATTGCATTCCAGACACCCCCCCTGCGAATAGCTGGAATCCGCAAATGCTTAGAACCCCTATAAAAACACTTAAAACTGCCTATGTTGTTAGTTCAACCTCAAGAAAAACCCATTAACCCCTTCGCCACCGGCCTGCTGCATTGCTGCAAATGCTTGCATACCCCATGAGACCCCCTGTCGACCGCGAGTATCAATCATTTCTTGCTCCCAGTAAATTTTATGTTATTCATATTTTTACTTTATATTCTTATGTGAAAACATTATGTGTACGGATATCAATGAATATTTTTTACCCAATTGTCAAAAAATTACAAAAAATATAGTAAGAATATCAGAGAAAATAGGAATATTTAGTAGAAAAAGTAATTGCAGAAGTAGGAACTGTTATAAAGTAGTAGAAATAGTAGTAAAGTAATAGAAATAAAGTAGCAGAAAAAGTAGTAGTAAAATAGTAGTATGTAGTGGTAATAGCAATACTAGTTTTCTTACTGAAACAGTTATTCCTAGGTTTCATACAGAAACAGCGTATACATCAATGAATGTTTAAAGCACTGGTAATAATAATAATAAAACAGTAATAATAATAATAATAATAATAATAATAATAATAATAATAATAATAATAATAATGATAAAAAAAGCAACAGCATCTCGTGACCAATACGTATATACATATGAGGCAGTTTATTCACCCCCATTATCATCAGCAAGCTATAAAAAAAAAACATCTCATCACGAGTAACAGGCCTCCATAGAAGTCCTTTCACCTTACGCTTTCCTGTTGAATGAAAGTACTACTCTGCCCGAGCATTCACCCATTCACACAATTTGTCAATTGCATCACCACAAAAAAGGAAAAAAAAAATGCATCACTTAAGCAGGTGAAATCTGGTGTGTAAGCAGGAATCCCATTGCCACCCTCCATGAATCAGGGGGGGCTGGGTCTGGGCGCAAGTCACAAGATGGATCAGTTATGAACCGCCAGCCTTCATCGATAAGAGGTTCAATGTCTTCCAAACACTCGTTGTCACTGTCAACCTCTAAGAAATTATCACTATAATCATCATCTGATAGATTTGGCAGACCCTGACTCTGAAACACTATCATCTGACATGATACTGAAAAAAAAAAAAACAATAAAATAACTGCAATCAAAAGGGAAAAAGGTTTAGAATTCAAATCTACATGGTTTACGCACAAAATTGTTCTCATTCTTCTCAGATAATAGCCTGAGGCACACTGGCATATGTTGGCCAGTACCCCTCCTAATATCCTATATGAAAATGACGTCACGACGTCCATCAGACGCTCATTGGTTAGAATGAATTGTGGGTGGAGCTTCAGCACCTCTCTTGTACACAATACTGTGTCTGGAAACCATCCAAGCTGAAGAAAACGCTTTGCTTTTTGAGGAGGGATGAAAGACGTACACGCGTACGTCCCGGTCTTTTATTACTGTACCGTAAAAGACGTACATGCGTACATCCCAGTGCTGAAGGGTTAAAATGCTTATACACTCCAACCTCTTAAATCCTGAAACCTTGGGACCAGGCCACTTCCAGACCACAGAAAATCATGGAATATAGAATACTACATCCGTTAAAAATGAAGGCTCCAGGTAAACAAAGTCTTGCAAGGTAATTCCACATACAACAAATAGCCTAGTTTCAGACTTAGCCTACTACTTGGCTATGTTCTGACACTGCTCTTTATAATTTGATTACTCATATATACTTAACTTCACCATTTTATAACTTTATGCAAATTTAGCCTACATTTCCGAGTTAGCCTAATCGTAAGTCAGTCAACTACAGTACTAAACTTCTCAGAATCTGCACATTATTATCAAAGACTTTCATATCATAAACTTTGTATCTTCATAATTATTACTATTAGTTTCTTTGTCAACTATTTTTATTGTAGAGGACAGTGAGATGAAAAAATAATGAACAAATTTCAGCGATCAGCGATCACAGTGCATTGGAATGTCGCCATCAAAACGTAAACAAAGCATAAAGCCATCCATTATGGAAAATGAACGCTATACTATTCGCTAATGAAATAAAACATTTTCTAGCATACATAAAGATTTATGCTTGTGCTTCTTACCTCTAGCATCATATGATCTCAAGGGTGGCATATCGAATAAATAAATATAAAATTGCTTAATTATCAAAACTGTATCAACTATGTCTCTCAAGCACGCACGCAGTAAGGAATTCGTGCATTGCCAAATATCTCATTGTTTTGATTAAAAGTTTTGACTTGGTAGAGCCTTCTCAAGTGGGATATTTAAAAAAATATATTTATTCCTTTAAAGTTAATATCAAAAACATATTTGACATAACATCTCTTCATTACTAACATCTATTTTCATAATAACAAAGGAGACATGGCATAATTTTTGTTATCTTGAAGTTGTAAATGGTTGAATAACAAACTAATGGTGGCCGATTTAAAATAGTCGTACCACGGGAGTTCCCAGACCATAGAATGCCGATTTTAAGAGGTTCAACTCTACCTGGTTTTTTAATAGTTTTATCATAAAAAGTTCATTTAATCATATAATTTATATGAAAATACAGTAATTTGTGGATATTTCTCATAGAAAAATACAGCAAGTACTCAAATTTCCCACAAATAATGGGTAGATATGATCCATTGAGAAATCCGCGAATACGCGAGTCCACAAATGCTGAGAATGCAAATACAGGGGGTCCACTATTATTTTTTACATATAGTACTTTTTAACATAATTTTTTCTTGTTTTTTGGTACTATGTACGGACAGTCCCTGGTTATCAGCAGGTATTCCGTTCTTGGTGGGGTGCTGATAAGCGAAAACCACCATTAACCAAACTCAGATTGCCATTAGCCGGGCCCACTGATAACCGGGGACTGCCTGTACTTACTATCTTATTCTTTCATAGTAGGTAATCCCCAGCTTACAAAGAGTTCGGCTTACGACGTTCCGAGGTTACAACTCTTTTAAATTATATTCATCAGAAATTATTTCCAGGTTTATGACGCATGTTTCAGGGTTACAACACTTATGCCGCCAATCTGATGGAAGAAATAAGATTCCGAATTCCAAAATAATCAATATTTGAAAGCTTTTTTATGAAAAATGCAATAAAAATGCAGTTTACATAGCTTTTAACCCTTAAACGCCGAAGCGGTAAAAAAAAAATGTCTCCCGTGTGCCGGAGACGTTTCAGAGTGAGCGCGGAAGCGGAAAAAATATTTTTTTCAAAAAATCACAGCGCGCTTAGTTTTGAAGATTAAGAGTTTATTTTTGGCTCCTTTTTTTGTCATTGTCTGAAGTTTAGTATGCAACCATCAGAAATGAAAAAAAATTATCATTATCTTATATAAATAATGCGATATATGATAGCGCAAAAACGAAATTTCATATATAATTATATTCAAATCGCGCTGTGCGCAAAACGGATAAAGGTAACAAGTTACTTTTTTTTCGTTGTAATGTACACTAAATTGCAATCATTTTGGTATATAACACATTGTAAAACGATCAAAGCAACACAGAGAAAATATTATCACAAAATAATGCATGAATTCGTAACGCGTGGACGTAAACAAATATTTTTTTCAAAAATTCACCATAAATCTAGATATTGTCCTAGAGACTTCCAATTTCTTTCAAAATGAAGACAAATGATTGAATATTACTATACTGTAAGAATATTAGCTTACAAATGCAGTTTTTGACCATATCTGACAAGTTAAATTTGACCGAATGTCGAATTTTTTTATATATATTTTTTTTATATGCAATTATTTCGGAAATAAGAAAAGCTACAACTTTCATATATTTTCCGTTTTATTCTACATGAAATTGCGCACATTTTCATATATAAAACTCTATGAAATGCCTAATATGAAACGGAGCAAATATTCCGAGAATGGGACTTACGCATTTCGGAGATTTGTGGCGGAGAATCCGCACGCGGAGGGAAGGAAAGTTTTTTAAAAATTCACCATAAATTTAAATATTGTGCTAGAGACTTCGAATTTGTTTCAAGATGAAGATAAATGACTGAATATTACTAGACTGTAAGAGTTTTAGCTTACAATTGCGTTTTTCGACCATTTCGGTAGAGTCAAATTTGACCGAACGTGGTTTTTTTCTATTTATCGTGATTTATATGCAAATATTTCGAAAATGAGAAAAGCTACAACCTTCAACTATTTTTTGTTGTATTATACATGAAATTGCGCACATTTTCATATATAACACTTTATGTAACGGCTAATTTAAAATGGTGCAAACATTATCACAATCGCACGTATGATTTTTTCGGAAGAGTTACCGCGCGGACGTAAAGAAAATGTTATTTTTTTCATAAATTCACCATAAATCGAAATATTGTGCTAGAGACTTCCAATTTGTTGCAAAATGAAGGTAAATGCTTGAATATTACTAGAATATAAGCGTTTTAGCTTACAATTGCGTTTTTCGACCATTTCAGTAGAGTCAAAATTGACCAAAGGTTGAAAATTTGTCACTTATCATTTTTTATATGAAAATATTTCAAAATTGATAAAAGCTACAACCATGGGTTGTTTTTAGTTGTATTGTGCATGAAACTGTGCACATTTCCATATATAAAACTTTATGTAACGGCTAATTTAAAATGGTGGAAACATTACCACAATCGCATGTATGATTTTTTTCGGAAGAGTTACCGCGCGGACGTAAGGAAAAAGTTTTTTCATAAATTCACCATAAATCGAAATATTGTGCTAGACACTTCCAATTAGTTGCAAAATTAAGTTAAATGATTGAATATTACTAAAATATAAGAGTTTTAGCTTACAATTGCGTTTTTCGACCATTTCGGTAGAGTCAAAGTTGACCGAAGGTTGAAATTTTGGCACTTATCGTTATTTATATGAAAATATCTCAAAACCGATAAAAGCTACAATCATGAGTATTTTTTTTGTTGTATTCTACATAAAAATGCACACATTTTCATATATAATACTCCATGTAACGGCTAATTTAAAATGGTATAAAAATTATGTCAAAGTGACGAAATAATTTCCAAGATGTGTCACAAATACTTTTTAGTGCGGCAAGAAAGAAATTCGCGCTTGCGCGCCTGCGTAACAATTGTAAACAAAACAACACCTTGATCCGTGAACTCCCAGCATCCCCCAAGGCGCGTGATTCAAGAGTTTTCGGCAGGTAGGCCTAAAAGTATTTTTCCGCAAATTTTTAAAAAAACTTTTGTATGTCGACGTAAAATACGTCCAGTCGGCACCCGAGAGACAAAAAATGTTGACGTAAAATATGTCCAGTCGGCGTTTAAGGGTTAATACTACACTTAAAGCATTAAAATAAGGTTTCCTTATGATTTTTTTTCCTGCTTACGACAATTTTCGTCTTATGATGCATCTCAAGCTGTCCTAAGCTGGGGACTGCCTGTAAACAAAACCTAACTTGACAATTTTATTCATGCATTTTTGTTCTTTATGATATAAATTTGATTTAATTTTTAAATCTTTAAAATTGATTGATAAAAAATGATAGAGATGGTTTCAAAACTTGTGAAAAATGTATAAAACAAAAAAATATTCACAAAATACAGTGGACCCCCCGTACTCGCGTTCTCCGGATTCGCGGACTCACACATTCGCGGATTTCTCTCGGGAACGTTTCCCTGCATTATTCGCGGAAAATTCACGCATTCGCGGTATTTTTCTATGAGAAATATCCCCAAATTCCTGGTTTTTGTTATCAATTTCATCATAAAATGCACTTTTTGTGATAAAACTATGAAAAAAACCAAGTATGAAAATTTTTAGTGGTTTTTCTTAAGTTTTAACTAACAAAATAGGCTGTTTTTAGCGTTTTTATAGGGGGTTCCAAACATTCGCGGATTCTAACTATTCACGGGGGGTCTGGTACGCATCCCCCGCGAATACGGGGGGACCACTGTATACATTTTTGCTCTTATTAAAGAAAAATTTTGTGTTCACATTCCTTAAAACACTATACATCAGCACTGTAATTTCCATTATGAAAGCACATGATGGACCAATCCTGCTGGCCAATACTCTCAACCATCCAAAAGCCTCAGAAAACACAACTTCCTCAATGTCAACTTAAAGATGAAAAATAAAATGAAAAGATGACAAGAACAATTCAAGGATGTAGAACTTTGAGTATCTTTCAAGTTGCTAAGTTTCATGCAGATGAACAATTTCAAGAAGCTGTATTCGATGCTTTAATATGCCACGGAGCCATGTGGGCCATGAAGTCCTGTGACAAACCTGACCATAGGACATTTCTTTGCTGATAAGGTCTACCAACAAATGTGCTGTTCAAAGTGAATTTTAGAACTATGTTGAACTTGTAAACTACTGCCTACTTTGAAGAGACTATCAGCCATCACAATATCCTAGCACATGTTCAAAACAAGGGTAAAAAAGCATGCCACTGCTAAGGGCTAAATTAACATATTGAGGCTTGGTAAGACAGTCTAAATCAGATGGGATGATGTTTAAGTCCATTCTACATATACTGTCAAAGATCTAATCACCCATTGTTGCTTACAGCATGTTGACTGACAATGACTGTCAAGGATCCTTATTATGCAAAGTTAAGAACATTGCCATAATGGAGTCAAACACATCTTATAGGGCTATTTTAACTCGGTTGAATGAAACCATATTTCAAAATTACCCAAGGTTGGTTAATCTAAGACTAGAATCACTTGAACATTGGAATTGTTTGAACCATTGCAAAGAAATGGACAAAATTTATGCTGGACAGTGGTCAGTGTCTTGTCACTACTTGGATCATTGTTGAGAGTTCACATCACTCCAAGGGGATAAATACTCACAGGTTCTTTATCACAATCAATTACTGCCCCAATGTGAGGTCTGTGGTGGTGGGGGTTAAAGAAAACGGGCAGATAATTACCAAAGTACCTTGAGGTAATCAGAACTGAAAAAAAGGAATTTTAACTGTTTAACATTAAAGGCTGCCATTACATTCAGGTAGGCTATAGTATACTTGCTGTATTGGCTTTTTGAAGATTCGCAGAATCGCCTATTTGCAGATTTTTCTGTGGAACCTTTCTGTGTGTTTGTGTGTGTGTGTGTGTGTGTGTGTGTTTTGTATGATAAAATGACATTTTTATAATAAAATTAGATTTTGTATATACTTACCAAGTAACTACATAGCTATAGTTTCTACTTCGCAGCAGTTTACAAGGAAATTCACGGTAGCGATTCTTTTGTTTAGTAAAGATAACCCACCCCGCCCACTTTCCGGGGAAGTACAGGTACAACACAGCGAAGAGCGTCATTCGTTTTATGCCTAAGTCCATATGAGGGGAGGAGGGTGGGCTCTGTTCATGTAGTTACTTGGTAAGTATATACAAAATCTAATTTTATTATAAAAATGTCATTTTTGTTTAAGTAACTTATCATGTAATTACATAGCTGAATCCCACATTGACCAGAGGTGGGAATCATGGACATATACTATCCCAAGACCACTCGGTGAAAGAGCTGAATTTGCAATAGTACCTTAGCTAGCATCAACAAAATGCTTGTTGTAACCTACCGGGTGAGAGAGCTCCAGCAGGAAGACACTGCCTCTGGTCAGAGCTTGCCTGAACCTGTAGAGACGTGGCAGTAGAGCTAGGTTTCGCCTCTACTTCAGTGGGATGCTTTGCAATCCAGGAATACTCCGATGACTGCCAAAGCTACCAAAACTCAAGCCTTTGCCCTGGGCAACACACAAAACGACCAGAAAAACCAGTTACCTGAACACCAATAAAAACTATCACCATTACCCAACCATCACCGACCAGATTGGTGGGTACTCCAGGTACACCATACCCCCAAGCTCCCAAAAACTCGACAACCACTGTCTAGGTGAGTTGAAAAGAGGATAGATATACTCTCCTACCCTTCATTTCCCAATACCATGCCAGCAATAGACAAGGGACCTAATGCACTACAATTATCTGTACGTCACATAAATAAAATTAGCAAATACAGATTTACATCTCCAGAATGTAGCTTGTACAATCAAAGAAAAAGATACATTATTCTTAAAAACCATGGACATGGCCACTGCCCTTACTTCATGGGCCTTGACCTTGCATAAAGAAATAACTTCTGAAACCTCTGAGTGTGATTCAGAAATAAAATTTCTCAAAAAAAGCCAAAGCATTTTTAGACACAGGACGTGATGGGTCCTTGACCGAGCACCAAAGGTTAGGGAAGCCGCCTCAGTTTGCCTTAGTTCTTCCCAAGTAGAATTTCAATGCTCTTACGGGGCACAGGATCCTTTCCTGATCAGAAAGACTGAGGATGTCAGTCAGTGATTTAATTCAGAAGGACCGAGGCAAAGGATTAGTTGAAGTTTCATTTTTTGCAAGAAAACCCAAAATGAATGAGCAGACTGCGTCCCCCTGTGAAAAACCCACATCTTTATGTAGAGCTTGTATCTCTCTTTCTCTTTTAACTGTGGCTAAGGCCACCAAAAAAGTGTCTTCCTTGTAAGATCCCTCACTGACCCTCAGGCTAGAAGATTGAAGATTGCATGGGTTCGAATGGAGGCCCTGATATCCACTTCAGAACAACATCAAGATTCCTGGGCAATACAGCCTTTTCCCTTAATCAAATCACTGATTTCCTTATTTGAGGGCAAATCCAGACTCCTCTGTCTAAACACAGCTTAGCATGGATCTATATCCTTTGATTGTGGCTGCTGATAACTGCTGAGAAATTCTTAAAAATGGCAGAAAGTCTGCTATTCGGGCTACAGAGGTAGAAGATAAGATATTGTGACTTCTGCACCAGCTGTGAAAGACTGACCACTTGGTCTGATAAACGTTAGCGGAGGATTGACGTCTACACTTAGCAGTCGCTTCTGCAGCTGGTCTTGAAGAGCCTTTTGCTCTGACAAGCTTCCTGACAGTCTGAAGCCTGTCAGAGCAAGAGTGAATAGTCCTAGAGGGAACCAGAGAAAATGTGGTTGCCTGAGTAGTCTTCATTGCTGTGGTAGAAGTCTTGGGAAGTCCACAAAGAGGTTGAGGAGATCTGGGAACCACTCTTTTTGTGGCCAAAAGGGGGTCACTAACATCATTGAGGGGTTGCTGTGCGACCTGAATTTATTACATCCTTCACCATACTGAAGGGTGAGAAAGTGTAAACATCAAAAATTGACCAAACCTGGATCACTGCATCCATTGCCCATGAGAGAGAGGATACAGGACTGGCGAACAATAGAAAGGAAGTCAAGGATTCCTCGCCGTTGCAAACAGATCTATCAACTGTTTCCCCCCACCGCCTCCACAAGTTGGTGCGACTTGTGGATTGTGTGTCCATTCCGTCATTAGTACCTGCTTGCGACAACTTAACTCATCCACGATGACATTCAGTTTCCCCTTAAACGCCGATTGGACATATTAAACATCGATATAAATTGTCTGTTGGGTACCGATTGGACGTATGGTACGTCGATATAAAAAAGTTAAAAAAAAAATGTGCGGAAAAATAGTTATAGGCCTACTAGGCAAAAACTTTTGAATCACGCGCCTTGGGGGATGCTGGGAGCTCACGGATCAAGGCGTTGTTTTGTTTACAATCAACACACAGGCACGCAAGCGCGAATTTCTTTCTTCTTGCACTAAAAAGTATCAGCGACACATCTCAAAATTATCTCGTCACTTTGACATAATTTTTGCACCATTTTATATTAGCCGTTACATGGAGTATTATATATGAAAATGTGCGCAATTTTTATGTAGAATACAACAATAAACAACTAATGGTTGTAGCTTTTATCCGTTTTGAAATATCTTCATATAAATAACGATAAGTGCCAAAATTTCAACCTTCGGTCAAATTTGACTCGACTGAAATGGTCGAAAAACGCAACTGTAAGCTAAAACTCTTATATTCTAGTAATATTCAATCATTTACCTTCATTTTGCAACAAATTGGAAGTCTCTAGCACAATATTTCGATTTATGGTGAATTTATGGAAAAACCTTTTTCCTTACGTCAGCGCTGTAACTCTTCCGAAAAAATCATAAATTTTTTCGTCCGATTGTCGTAATGTTTGCATCATTTTAAATTAGCCGTTACATAAAGTTTTATATATGGAAATGTGCGCAACTTCATGTAAAATACAACAAAAAATAACCCATGGTTGTAGCTTTTATCAGTTTTGAAATATTTTCATATAAATAACAATATGTATGTGCCAAAATATCAACCTTTGGTCAACTTTGACTCGACCGAAATGGTCAAAAAACAAAATTGTAAGCTAAAACTCTTACATTCTAGTAATATTTAATCATTTACCTTTATTTTGCAACAAATTGGAAGTCTCTAACACATTATTTCGATTTATGGTGAATTTATGGAATAAACTTTTTCCTTACGTCCGCTCGGTAACTCTTCCGAAAACGATAAGAAATTTTTTTGTCCGATTGTCGTAATGTTTGCACCATTTTAAATTAACCGTTACATAAAGTTATATGCATGAAAATGTGCGCAATTTTATGTAGAATACAACAAAAAACAACCCATGGTTGTAGCTTTTATCAGTTTTGAAATATTTTCATATAAATAACAATGTGCCAAAATTTTAACCTTTGGTCAACTTTGACTCAACCGAAATGGTCAAAAAAACCAATTGTAAGCTAAAAATATTACATTCTAGTAATATTCAATCATTTACCTTTATTTTGCAACAAATTGGAAGTCTATAACACAATATTTACATTTATGGTGAATTTATGAAATAAACTTTTTCCTTACGTCCATAAAGTTTTATACGTATATGAAAATGTGCGGAATTTTAACGAAAAACAACCCATGGTTGTAGCTTTTATCAGTTTTGAAATAATTTCATATAAATAACGATATAGAAAAAATTTGTCCTTCGGTCAACTTCTCCACCGAAATGGTCAAAGACTGCAATTGTAAGCTACAACACTTACAGTCTAGCAATATTCAATCAATTACCTTCATTTTGCAACAAACGGGAAGTCTCTAGCACAATATTTCGATTTATGGTGAATTTTTTGAAACAGCTTTTTTTTTTACGTCCGCGCGTTACGAATTCATGCACCATTTTGTGATATTATTTTCTCTGTGTTGCCTTGATCGTTTTACAATGTGTTACATACCAAAATGATTCCAATTTAGTGTACAATACAATGGAAAAAAATTAACTCCTTAGCTTTAACCATTTTGCTCACAGCACAATTTGTATACAATTATATACTGTATTACATTTTTTTCCGCGCTGTCATATATCCCAATATTTATATATGATAGTAATGATATTTTTTTCATTTCTGATGGTTGCTTACTTAACTTCAGGCAAGGACAAAAAAAGGAGCCAAAAATGAATTCTTAATCTTGAAAACTAAGCGAGCTGTGATTTTTTGAAAAAAAAAATTTCCACTTCAGCGCTAACTCGCAAACGCCGCCGGCATATGGGAGACGATTTTCAAAATACCGCTTCCGCGTTTAAGGGTTAACCCTCTTACGCCGACTGGACGTATTTTACGTCGACATTTTTTGTCTCCCGTGTGCCAACTGGATGTATTTTACGTCGACTTACAAAAGTTTTTTTTTAAATTCGCGGAAAAATACAATCGTTACGCAGGCGCGCAAGCGCGAATTTCTTTCTTGCCGCACTAAAAAGTATCTGTGACACATCTCGGAAATTATTTCGTCACTTTGACATAATTTTTGTACCATTGTAAATTAGCCGTTACATGAAGTATTATATATGAAAATGTGCGCAATTTTATGTAGAATACAACAATAAAATACTCATGATTGTAGCTTTTATCAGTTTTGAGATATTTTTATATAAATAATGATAATTGCCAAAATTTCAACCTTCGGTCAACTTTGACTCTACCGAAATGGCCGGAAAACGCAATTGTAAGCTAAAACTCTTATATTTTAGTAATATTCAATCATTTACCTTAATTTTGCAACTAATTGGAAGTCTCTAGCACAATATTTTGATTTATGGTGAATTTATGAAAAAACTTTTTCCTTACGTACACCCGCAGCCGGGGGTAACTCCTTCCCGCAAATAAAAAAATCATACATACGATTGTGGTAATGTTTGCACCATATTAAAATTAGCCGTTATATAAAGTTTTATATATGGAAATGTGCGCAATTTCATGCGCAATACAACTAAAAACAACCCATGGTTGTAGCTTTTATCAGTTTTGAGATATTTTCATATAAATAACGATAATTGCCAAAATTTCAACCTTTGGTCAACTTTGACTCTACCAAAATGGTCGAAAAACGCAATTGTAAGCTAAAACGCTTATATTCTAGTAATATTCAAGCATTTACCTTAATTTGGCAACAAATTGGAAGTCTCTAGCACAATATTTCGATTTATGGTGAATTTATGAAAAAAATAACATTTTCTTTACGTCCGCGAAGTAACTTCCGAAAAAATCATACGTGCGATTGTGGTAATGTTTGCACGCGCGTAGAATACAACAAAAAATAATTGAAGGTTGTAGCTTTTCTCATTTTTGAAATATTTGCATATAAATCACAATAAATAGAATAAAAACCACGTTCGGTCAACTTTGACTCTACCGAAATGGTCGAAAAACGCAATTGTAAGCTAAAACTCTTGCAGTCTAGTAATATTCAGTCATTTATCTTCATCTTGAAACAAATTTGAAGTCTCTAGCAAAATATTTAGATTTATGGTGAATTTAAAAAAAAATCTTTCCTTCCCTCCGCGAGCGGATTCTCCGCCACAAATCTCCGAAATGCGTACGTACCATTCTCGGAATATTTTCTCCGTTTCATATTAGGCATTTCATAGTTTTATATATGAAAATGTGCGCAATTTCATGTAGAATAAAACGAAAAATATTTGAAGGTTGTAGCTTTTCCTATTTCCGAAATAATTGCATATAAAAAATATATATATAAAAAAATTCTACATTCGGTCAGCTTTAACTCGTCAGATATGGTAGAAAACTGCAATTGTAAGCTAATACTCTTACAGTATAGTAATATTCAATCATTTGTCTTCATTTTGAAAGAAATTGGAAGTCTCTAGGACAATATTTAGATTTATGGTGAATTTTTGAAAAAAATATTTGTTTACGTCCGCTCGTTCCAAATTCATGCATTATTTTGTAATAATATTTTCTCTGTGTTGCTTTTATCGTTTTACAATGTGTTATATACCAAAATGATTGAAATTTAGTGTACATTACAACGAAAAAAAAGTAACGTGTTATCTTTAACCGTTTCGCGCACAGTGCGATTTGAATACAATTATATATGAAATTTCGTTTTTGCGCTATCATATATCGCATTATTTATATATGATAATGATAATTTTTTTCATTTCTGATGGTTGCATACTAAACTTCAGGCAATGACAAAAAAAGGAGCCAAAAATGAACTCTTAATCTTGAAAACTAAGCGCGCTGTGATTTTTTGAAAAAAATATTTTTTCCGCTTCCGCGCTCACTCTGAAACACCTCCGGCACACGGGAGACAATTTTTTTTTTTCCGCTTCTGCGTAAAAGGGTTAATAAATGTGGTGACAATCTAGGTGTGATTGTCGTGAGCCCAAAGGAGCAGATCCCTGTCCGCCTCAAACAGGGAAAGTGAGTGTGTGCCTCCTTGGTTTTTTATGTAAGCCAACACCGTTGTGTTGTCCGAATGAACAATGACTGTGGAGTCGTAGACCACTGTCACAAAGTATTGAATGTCCAGATGAACTGCTTTGAGTTCTTTCACAGTTATGTGTAAGTTCTTCCCTGAACTGGACCACATCCCCGACACTTCTGCATTCTCCAGGATTACGCCCAAACCCAGATCCGATGTGTCTGAATATAGTGAGCGGTTGGGGTTCAGAGGGAACAGAGATTTTCTGTACGCAAACCTTCCTTCTATGAGTCACCACTTTAAGGTCCTCTTTGATTTCTTGATTGATCTGATCATCAACTAGATTCCTTGAGGAAGAACTGAAGCGGTCTCATATGCAGCCTTCCCAAGGGCACATATTTTTCTATGGACGAAAGGGTCCCTAGAAGGCTCATCTATTTGTTGGCATTACATGAAAGGCGAGATAGGAACTTTTGAATTTTCCAGAGACAAGTTAGGACTCTTGTTGGACATAAAAAGCCCAAAACTCTGAGATTCTATCCTCATCCACAAATAAAGAACGGATTGGGTTGCAACTAGTTGGGACTTGGATTTGTTGATCAGGAGACCCAGATACTGGGCCAAGTGAAGTCTCTTGAATGTTCTCCATACATTTTGACTTGGATGGGAGCGAAGGAGCCAGTCATCTAGGTACAGACAAAGGTTGATTCCTGCTAGATGTACCAACTTTGCCAGCGGGGGAAGGACTCTGGTAAAAACTTGAGAAGCAGTTGACAGGCCAAAACACAGAGCACAAAATTGGAAGACCTTGTGTTGGAACATAAGCCTTAGATACTTCCTGGATTCTTGATGTCTGGGGATGTGGAAGTAGGCATCCTGCATATCTATAGTCGCCATCCAATCCCCTTGATGAATGGCTGACAGGACAGAATGGTTGGTTTCCATCTTGAATTTCATGGTCTTCACAAAGAAATTTAGGGCACTGACATCTAGGACAGGTCTCCAATGCTCCAATGGTTTGGGGACTAGAAATAAATAGACAGTTGTAAAACTGCTCTGAATTGACATCTTGTACCATTTCTGCTGCTCCCTTCTTGAGAAGAGAATCGACCTCTTTTGATAGGGCAGTAAATTTCTCTGAGTCTTTGGAGTAAGCTCCCAAGTTGACTGGAGAGGAAACTAACGGGGGTTTTCCTTGAAGGGGATGGAATACCCTTCTTTGATGACTTGCAAAACGCAAGGTTTGACCTTCTTTTCTGCTCATTTGGTCCAAAAATGCTGCAGTCTGGCTTCCACTAAAGCATGGAGGACTGGATCCTCACTTACAAGAAGAGGTCTTGGATGTTGATTTCTTCGCTGGTCGTACTGACCGAATATTAGTCCGAGGTCGTGACTGGAACTTGCCTCTGCCACCCTAAAGGGATGCTGCTGCAGAGGTGATACCGTTCTAGAAGAGAATGACATTGAAGGAGGATGAACTGTTTTATTAGTCCTCTTAGAAGAAGCGGCTAGGAAATCCTGGGGGTTTCTTCTGAATTTCTGCTGTTACATGCTCAACAGCGGCTCAAGGAAAAAGTCTATGATCTAAGGATGCAAACAGAAGAGCTGATCTCTGTGAAGGTGTCACCCTCTTTGACGTGCACGAGCACCATTGCTCTCTCTCTTGAGGACCTCACAGTAACCAGTGATGCCAATCTTGCGAGCCATCTCTGATTGCTTTATCAGCGCAGGATAACACTCCTAACCAATCACCAATCTGACGCAAAGTTGCGTTAAAGGTAAGCGCAACTCTCAATCTTCTTGGCTAGTGTGCTTATGGTCCAGTCAACAATACTGAATATCTAAAAAAAAACTTTAAAAAGAGTCACATATTAGATGATCCAGTTCTGAGGCAGTGAATAAGATCTTGGTGGATGAAAAGACCGACCTTCTTGCCAAATCAATCAGACTGAAGAAGTCCCCCTGGGAGAAGGCTGAAACTCCCAAAGAAGGAGCCTTCCCAGTAACATATTAAAGGTATCTCCTCTTCAACAACCAAGCAGGAGGAGCACAAAAAACCGCCTTTCCTGCATCTCTCTTCTCTGCGAGCCAATGCTTTCCTCAATGAAGAGGACAGGACCATACTAGACAATCTAGTCTTCAACAGGTTTTCTCATCATAAAGGCTGATCCCGGGGATGCAGGTGTAGCTGGCAAGAAGAAATCCGGAAAACAATGCAAAAAGTATCTCAACAGAGACTCATATGCCGACATAGTTCAAGATCCTCCTCTTCGTCTGAAGGTGGAGACTAAGTTACTACTACTGCAGAATCACGAGGCGTTGATGAATTTTGAAGAAATTCCAAGATACTGTCCAGGCAACAACTGATTGGATCCAGGGAAGAATCCTGAAACTCAGGTGGAACAGAGTGATGTCTAGATTGTGAGACCAAACCTCTGCTGGAAGTTGGCGCGGATCGCAGAGATGACGACTGCGCTCGTGTAGGCGAGCGCTCAAACACTACCCTCTTTAATTCGAGCGCTTGGATACACCAGAATGCACAGGTTCCAATAAGCACTTGGATCCATAATATCCCACTGTATGCTTTGATCCCTTAGGATCCACTGACAACATGGGTCGCTTGGAATCCACCACTGAACACTTAACACCCTTGGATCCCGATGTGAGGGAGTTGGAAGCCCATACAGGTGTCATAAATCAGCAATCTGACACCGAAACTTCAGGGGAATGATAGGAAAGATCCCAAAAGCTAAACTAAGGTTCAGGACTATGATCCTGATCCTTAGAACGCTTGCAAGGAGAGGAAGAACAGCAATCCAACACTGGAAAAGACAATTTCAGTGGTCTAGAAACATCCTCAAATCGTTCGTAACGTCCTCTAAGGACGACGGAATGTGAATACCAAGTTGGACGCCTTTCCAACGGCTGTCCTCCAAGTCTTGGGATCCTCACACTACAGGCTCAGGTGAGAGGGCAACAACCTTGGGTAAACCCCACCAAGCCTGGGATCTCCGGTTTGCCTCCTCCCAGATTTATAGGAGTTTGACAGGGACCTTCATCTGGAAACCTCAATGGAACATATAGCCACCTCTTCCAAATCACTAGCACCTTGATCACTTAACACTAAACTTATCCATCAAACATTTAACCGAATTCCCATTCTGAGCAACAGAATTCACAAGCATATTAAATTTGTGATCAAACCTAGCCTCTAAACTGAAGATGGTATTGGTCGGGAGTTAGGCAAGGGAGAATAAGAAAAGCCGGAGGACTGTTGATCGGTGAGAAAGCAGTCACAGGTGTCGAAAGAGCAGGAATAGAAGGAGAATTCTGACTATAGCAGAGTCTAGCCAGCTTTGCAGCTAAGCCCCGCCCAGTGCACGCTTGTGATTGGCTAGCTCTCGAAGGGGGAATGACGTCACACTAGTTAACAGTCCAAATGATTACCAGTACAGATTTGACTCCGTTCGGTGATGTTGAGTTTCGTGCATGAATCATGAAACCACAGATTTGAGTTCCCAGAGTTGTGAAGTAAGCAATTGATATCTCCAATAAAAGATATATAAAGTTATATATATCATTATGAAGATCTTGGATCATTTCGTCTGTGCGGCCTAAACACATATGCATCATGCTTTTTTTTTTTAATAGGTGTTGGTCTGCTTAAGCGTTCTGACATAGACCACATTAACTGAAATGAAGTATAGATTTATGCAGCCAGTTGTGATATTGTGGTATTAGTTCATAATAGTCTGCATGTCAAATGTTGATATCATTAAGAGATTAGGCCTACATGTCAATTTCTTATACTATATTGAGGCAATGACAGGGCATAGGCATATTCATCAATTTCTTATTTTTTGAGGAAATGACAGGGCATAGGCCTACTCATCAATTTCTCACATTTTGAGGCAATGGCAAGGCATAGGCCTACACATTAAAGTCTTATATTTTGAGGCAATGACAAGAAATAAGCCTACTTGTTAATTTCTTATGTTTTGAGGCAATGACAGTGCATAGACTTACATGTTAAATTCTTATATTTTGAAGTATTGTAAAGATAGGCCTACATATAAATTCTTATATATTGAGATAATGACAGGGCATGAGCCTACACATCAATTTCTTATTGCAAAAAGTCTTCTACCTGTATCTGTTGGAAATAGAGTAGCTTTATATTAATATAGTAGTACCTCGAGATACAAAAGGCTCTACTTACGAAAAACTCGAGATACGAAAGCCAATGCGAAAAAATTTATTGCTCTACATACAAAAAGTTTTCAAGATACGAAAGGTTGTTGCTGTAAAGTCCCGAGATTTGCCCGGACCACCGAGAACAATTTTAAAACTCCCGCGCCGCCAACTGAGTAAACTCGCCACCATCCTCCCGCTCCCCCATTGGTTCCTGATGCTAGTCACACCATAAGGTCCTGCTCTCCTATTGGTCTGCATCTACCCCTTGTTCTTTAAGTATTCTATTGGTAAAAGGATGCTGTAAATTGAGAAACTTATTCATGCAATACATTTAATAAAAAAAAAACATTAGGTAAAGATTGAATAAAGAAAAGAAATGAATGGTTATTATACTGTTTGGTAGTTTCAGTAGTTGAAGAGAGATAATGAAAATTTATGGCTTACTGTGTACTAGGAAAAGTGATTGCTTGGCGATCGTTCGATACTCGTAAGTGCTGAATGTAAACAGACGTTTGGAAGCTTTTTTTTTTTTTTATTATTATAGTTAATGGTTACTTAATAATTATTTGAAATGAGTACATGTAATACATTTAATAAAAAAACTGTGAATTAGATATCATAAAATATAAAATAAATCAGACTGCCAACAAATATGTATTTTTTAGAATTCTTCTTCTCTTTTATTATTACGTTACGTATACGTATGTTTCATTATAGCTGTCAGTAATTCGGTATCTCCATTAGGTAAAGATAGAATAAAGAATAGAGATGAATGGTTATTATACTGTCTGGTAGTTTCATTAGTTGAAGAGAGATACTAATGACAATTTATGGCTTACTATGTGCTAGGAAAAATGATTGCTTGGCGCTCGTTCGATACTCGTAAGACGGGTAAGAGCTGAATGTAAACAATCGATTGGAAGGTTTGTTTTTTGTTTGTTTGTGTATTATAGTTAATGATTAATTAATAATTATTTGAAATGAGTACATACTGATTATTTATACATTTTATTGGCATATTCTAAGCTTTTAGCTCTTAGGTTTAGATGTCAGAATCATAGACTAGGCTACAGTAGCAACCGCTAACATAGGCTAGGCTTATTGCTAAGGGACATATGCTAAAGTCCTAATATATGCAGTAAAAATGGGGTTGAACATTACATGCAGTTGAATATTACTCAAGTATGTACAGTATTTTGCCTTTTTGGAGTCATATTTCTTCCGTCGGATTGGCATTGTAACCCTAGAACATGTGTTTTAGGCCTGGAAATATAATTTACTGGGGTGTTTTTGGAGGGCTTGGAACGGATTAGCCATTTTACATGTAAAATGTGTTCCAAGATACGAAAAAATCATGATACGAAGGCCGCCTCGGAACGGATTAATTTCCTATCTCGAGGTACCACTGTAGTAGTTTTAACTCCAAGATATATAACGTAAATGCATAAAGTGGAATGTACATGTATAAGCAAGAGTACATAAATGCATGGCTGGCCAAATCCTAGAACTGTCTCAGCCTTACAACACAACTATCAAACTGATTTCAATGAACTATATTAAAAATATATTTACTAAAGGGATAACAATACTCTGCTTGAATCACTTGGTTTTGGAGCCATTTGTGTATAATCAGTCTCTCTCTCTCTTCCACAACTATATAAGACCTCCATTAGTAATTTTATTTACAACAAACGACTAAATTTCAGTTAACAAGAATAGGCTGTTATTTCTTTATGTCAGTATTTTACAAATAGGTCTATGTTTATTCTGCAATGTTAGGATACCATAAGAAAAATTTACAAAGACGCTACAAGCACCATAACAGCAGCAACAAACACAAGAATAACCACAACAAGAATCACAATAAAATGACTGAATATAAGATAGGCCTATAATCCAAACGGTGTAAGCTGCATAAACCGACAAAAAGACATAGGACCTTATAGGTCTTCGTCATATTTATTATCCTATTATTTTGGAAGGAGTTAATGTCCTCAAGAAAATTCTAAGCAATTTATATCCAATATGAGTTGTACAGCCTGTCATACTGTAACTTTTTTTTTAAACAAAGGTATCTTCTGGTTTTATAAAGTGCGGTCACTGCCTGTCATCCCTTCAAATGTGTAAACCGTTCCAATGAAATCAATTTTAAGACTATGCAAATGTAGCAAAATTTCCTGAAATCAATATGAAATTCCAGTTTGCATAGCTCTGAGAAAGTTTTTGTGTTTAGATTTACAATGGTGAAACACACTTGACAATATCAGACGGTAATGACCATTGTGCACTGATTCATGTGTGGGATAATATGGGGCTAATTGACCAATTAGACATCAGGTTTTCAAGGATTGAGGCGGAACGATGAAACGCATCTTCTTAAGGTGAGGCTTTATTCAGGACTAAGGGATACAAAAGGGTTTTGCAATGTGGACCCTGTAGACAAAAGAAAAAAAATGCATGTTGCAGATTACAACAATACCAACTGTTGCAAACTCACAACAAAGTGCATCGATTCGAATGCAGACATTCCAAGAGACACCTTTGTATTCAGGTGAACCTCATTTACGAAACAACATTGCAACAACGCAGAACACTTCGGAGTTCATTCATATTTTCCTGTTTTTTACCATTTTTATAGAGATGTGTATTATGATTTTATTTTATGGGATAATATAAAGTTTCATTTTGATAATCAGCACAACGTATTTTAGTTCAGTAAAACAACCATTGCAAAATAATAGAGAGAAAAGAACCACAGATTAACCAACTTTTCGAAACTATTTCCAACCAATCAGCTTCATGGAATGGTCGTGACGTAATCAGTAGGCGGGGCTTAGCCGCAAAGCTTGCTGGTCGTTGCCATAAATCCTTTAGTTTTGGCTCTAGCAGCCACCCTTCTAAGTCTATTCTTCTCTAGTTTCTCTAAATAATTAGTCAAAGTCTTCCACTTTCCCTGATACCAGTCTTTACATTCATCACATGAAAGAATGGAAGAACAAGTCTGACCCCTACATTGGCTACAAATGGTATGAGAGTCATATTTAATGGAAGTCAGTCAGGTATTACAGCCCTTGCTGCAAAACTGGGCACTAGAAGCACTAGCTTCAGATATATTCACAAAAGAAAGCCAGTAAGCTAACTAAATTAGCAAAATTGCTACCAAATTCAAAAATAAAATTCCAGAATAAGTCACCAAATCCTGTGGGAACCACAACCGTCCAGTGAAAGAAAGGAATTTCAAAGCAAACTACCAGGTAAGCAACTGTCGTCACTGCGCGGCAGAAAAGAATGAAAGTCTTAGCTGTGTTGTACCTTTACTTCCCCGGAAAGTGGGTGGGGCCTGTTACCTTCACTAAACAAAAGAACAACTACCATGAATTTCATTGTAAACTGCCACAAAGTAAAAGCTATAGCTATGTAGTTATGTACTTGTTAAGTTACTTATACAAAATAAATGATTCACCTAATACATGATAAGTACTAATTTTCAAATATTAGGAAGATTAAAAAATAATAATAATAGTATAATAATATATTAATAATAATAGTAATGGTAGGAGACCTTCTCTTAAACATATACTGCGTTAGCATTATCCTAAATACATAGATAATTGGGAGAGCACTGGACTTGCCCTGCCTCCACCTGCTCAAGGCACTCCTCATTTAAAAGCACTAGCATTCCTTACCCTGCACAAGAGGCTTTTCTCTTACCAACAATCAAAAGGACAAATAGTACCACTATACCACAACAGGATAGCGACACCAACAATGACATCCCTGGTGAAGAAAATCAGATTTATACCAGCTGCAACATCACTCAGCAGTCAGCCAACCAGAATTCAGTCCAAAATGACATCATAAATCTCTCAGCCAGTAAAAAATTCGACCCGCAATGACGTCACACAAGCCTGTAGATCTGCCAGACTACAGCAAAGAACTATCAGGTCCTGAGACTGACTTGAAGCTGGCCCCTGCCAGCTAAAGGGAGACCAGCCAGCCAGAATTCAGCACGCTGAAAACCCCCTGCCAAACCACCTGAATATAAGGAAGAGGGACTACACCATCTCACACAGACCCTCACTCACCCTTTGCCAAGAAGATGGCTGGAGAACCAGACAAAATGTTGCGATAACTAATTATTATAACTAGAATGACATAATATAGGTATTTCATTATATTTATAGAGAAATATTCATAACTCTACAGAACCTACCCTTCCAGATTTCATTTACCATTATTGTATTATTACTAATATCGGAAAATTACTCACCTGGCTTAACAGTAACAAGAAAGCTGCTATAAGAAAGACAGAGAAAAACCTCTACAAGATTAATGCTGCTGAAGCAGCAATAACATTCAACAAATATAATTAATAATAATAATAATGATAATAATACACTGTTATTAAAATATTTATGCAATTCTATAATGTTATTCCTGTTTTTTCCCTTCAAGTTGTGAAGCGAGAGAGAAGGTTGGGCCTGTCAGAAATGTCACATTGACAGAAAGTGACTGCAGGCCCAAATTGTTGCCTGCACCTAATCAACTCATTTCTATTTCTTCTATTATCTCTCTGGTAGAATAAAAAATGGAAAAATAAACAAATACTCTCTCTCTCTCTCTCTCTCTCTCTCTCTCTCTCTCTCTCTCTCTCTCTCTCTCTCTCTGTGTTATTGGCTGTATGTATATATTTATAATGGTAAAATGTTTAAGATTGATTTTGAAATGATAAAATACTAATTTAATTTCAAAGATTAATACAGTAACAGAATAATAATTAGAGATATACTTGATGTAGGATGATACTTTAAGTATACATTTGGTACTTATTTGAACTTTCAAGATAGGGAGTTATAAGCATTTTTACAGGGGTTTCTAAGTATTTGCAGATTCTACCTATTCGCGGGTGAGTGCGTGTGTGTCTGGTACGCATACCCGCGAATATGAGGGTTCACTGTGTACCTGCACAGGTCTATTGAACAGTCAACCTGTATATGCACACCTGAACATTAAGTGAACAACCTGCAGTTTTTCTGCCTGCACAGGTGACCTGAGCAAATAGTTCATCTTAATGGATATGCATGCATTAACCCATCTGGATTTATCTATTCTCTAATAAATAGATAGTATCAGATTGATATACTATACATATCTATAATTTTGCAATTTTTCCCCATGAAAAACAATAAGGATGAGCATCTTGAGCAAGTAAAATCCAACCATTACCATAGTGGATAAAAACCTGCAAATTTAAAATTAATCTAAATACTAAAGGAGATTGATTTTGCTGCTGACAAAGACAGTATATTTGTATGCCTATGCATGCTCATCCATAGTTGAAAACCATGTATGCAAGTCAGTTTTTAAATGAGAATAAATACTCATTATAGCAAAGTAATATAAAACAAGACTAGGCCTATATGCATCTATTCATGATTATGAATCATATTATATGTAATTCAGTTTTAAAATGAGAACATAATAATATTCAGTTAGCTAATGGAACAAATAAAGCAATCGTAGTCTCTGTTTATTCAGTTAGCATTTTATGTTAAAAATGAATAACAGTCACTCCTTACTTGAATGTTTCTTATTTTATGCATTGATCAGCAAGCTAATTATTGCTAAAGTATCGTAGGTTGATGACATGGCTGCTATAGAGAACTGAGAAAAACCTTATTGTTAGTAGTGAACATATGCCTGCACATGCCTAGGCAGGCAAACACCTGTGAGGTATACCTGAAAATTAGTGGTGACCTTAATTTCTTGTCTTGATGGGTGACATAACTCTATTTCCACATCAATAATCACATTCACTTGTGTGGCCCTTCCGTACATACGGTGGGTCAGGCAAGCATAAACTGCCAAGAAAACCATTCGATATCTTCCTGAACACCTGTCTAAAATTTATCAAATAAATAAATTTAAATTAAAAATCTGGAATCTCTAGAAGCCACAGCTGTATTTCCAACTGCATTCCTAAAGTTCACCAACAGCAACAAGAGTAGAAGGAAGCTCGTTTCAGTTAGGCAGTTGATGGCTAATGAGTGTGCAAACTTACTGGAAGCAGCAATCTTCTCCATGCTTTTTGTAAGAATCAGAGTAAGGGATGCATGCAGACAGAAGAATAAGCTATTTTAATGGCTTTGTAAATAGTTTGTAATGATAGAAACCATTCTTCCATAGAGCTCATTTAAATGTAAATGAAAGAGGCTTTCTTCAAAATGAACCATTGTCAAACAAAAACTAACCTCGACACCAGCTCCAGACAGTGAAAGGTACCAATGTCCCACCAGTTGGTCTGCCATACTACTATGGCTATGGGGAGCACCACAGTTATCAAATCTATAATATTTACCTGCAAAAAATAAAGAATACTTATATGGATATACATGTTGATCATCCCATTTGAAGCAAAGTAAACAGTTTTGTGGTTGTGCAGTACTTCTGCCTTATACTTTCACTGAAAAACATTCCGCAACAATGATTTATTTCTTTTACATACAAAAAGAAATGAATTTTTCTTATTAAAATATATACAGGCAGTCGCTGGTTATCAGCAAGGGTTCCATGCCAACAGCTTGACGATCAGCGAAAATCGCTGATATCTGAAAATTGGTGATTTTTGGCAGCTTATCAGCTCCAATAACCAGATTTTGCCACTGATAACTGGTTAATGGCACCTCTGTTAGGTATGCATCATCACCGATAACTAGAAATCAGCACATTTTAGCACCAAAAATCACTGATTTTTGGCCGTAAACAAGTGCCATAAAACTGGATCATGGATAACTGGGGACTGCCTATTGATCACACTAACACCATATGAAATATATACAAAACATACTGAAAACCTTACTTCAAAGCAATATAAATTACAGAAATGAACAATGAGAAAATCAAATGTGAATAAAAGAATGAGTATGACTACTAATAAAATATCTACGCAATAACAATTGTTAAAAACCAACTAAGACATAAAAATATTTTTCACAATGGTTATTGAAACCACACTGAGAAACAAACAACAAATTCCAAAATCTTGTCTCTCAACTTACAATGTAATATATGGGTGGGAGAGATTGACTGATTCAGATAAGATGGAAAACAGGTTATGTAAAGCACCTTATCTTGAAGGTGATCAATAATGATTCAGCTTAATAATTAAAGTGGGCGCCAAAAGTTTTTGCACCCCTAGAGGGGGTGCAAAGACTTTCAGCAATTTAAAGAATCCTCCAGATCAGTCACGGAAAATGCCTGAGACAAAAAATGACTAATTGACACCGTTTGTTATTTCCACTGTGTCCTTGACTGAGGAAATAATAACTGATCAGTAGCCCATTAGCCGTGGTGTAAGTCAGTTTGTGCTGCTGGCACTCCTGTCAGGACTTGTTTGTCTCGCCGTTTTGCCCTTGTGTTGCCATTCCCTGTGCCTTTATGTGTAATGGTGGGTACTTATACTTCTAGGGATGATCGCGTAAGGGTCATTCAATGCTTTGAACTAGGGTTAAATACCGTTGAAATTGTTCGGCAAGACTTATTTGAAGCGTTGAAAAGTTCAGAACATTGTCGCGAGGTACAAGGCATCAAGGAAGATAGAGGTACCTCTCCCTGCCAAGAAGTCTAGGAGGCCCCCCTTGCTGTCTGAACGATCTACTTCGCTTCTGAGAAGGGAAGCAGAGCTTAACCCTTCACACACCACTTGTCAATTCAGGGAAGAAAATCCTGAAATTTTAGGAAAGTGTAAAGTATGTACTTTAACAGATATACTTGTCACGCAAGTTGGGATTTAAAAGTGTTGTGGCTCCTAAGAAGAGCAAGCTAACTGACACCCATATTAAGAAACGAGTTGTTTTTTAATAAGTTTGGTAAATGGACATTAATAACTGGAAACAACAAATGTGTTGTTCACCGACGAATCCACATTTCATTGTTTGGCAAGAACCTCGACAAAAGTTTGGCGAAGTCCCCGCCACAAGTGCAGTGACAAATTTATTCGTCCTTGTGAAAAGTTCCCCAAAACTTTGATGGTATGGGGTTCTATGGATTATGAGGGAGTTGGGGAATTGTGTATTTTTGATAATAATGAATGAGTGAACCAGCACTTTTATTACGTTGTGCTAAATGAATATTTAGAGGGGAGCTTTGAGAAGACAGGTGCTTCAATTCTTCAGCAAGACGGCGCACGGTGCCACACGATGCCATTGATTAAGAACTGGTCGCAGGATTGTGGTGTGGAGCTTTTAAGTGACTGCCCCCTTAATTCCCCTGATTTTAGTCCCATTGAAAATCTATGGTCGATCATTAAACAACGTTTGCAGAAAGTTGTTCAATATCGACAAACTCAAAGCCGCCCTCACCACTGCTTGGAACAGTATTGAACCGGAGATTTGTCAGCACCTCATTGAAAATGTTCCCTGATGGCTTAAGGCAGCTAAGGAGAACCAAATACTAGAAAACCTAAGGTAAACTGACACACCACTTTAATATCTTAACTAAATTTTTGCAATCGCCTAGGGGTGAAAAGAATTTCAGCACCTACTTTATCAATTGTCTTCAAGATACGGATAATATTTTGAAACTTAAAACTCCCTGGAGGCTTGTAATCAACAGATAAAATATAATACAGAACGTATTCGTGGGGATGCGTACCAGACAACCCCCCCCCCCTCCCCCCCCCCCGCACGAATAGTTGGAACCAGTTTATAGTTGGAACCCCTATAAAAATGCTTAAAACCTCCTATTTTGTTAGTTAAAACTCAAGAAAAACCCACTAAAAATTTTGACACCTGGTTTTTTAATAGTTTTATCACAAAAAGTGCATCTTACAGTGAAATTAATAAAATACACAGGAATTTGTGGATATTTCTCAGAAAAATATTGCAAATAGGCAAATTTTCCGCAAATAATGTGGGAAAATGTCACCAAGAGAAATCCGCGAATGTGTGAGTCCACAAATCCGGAGAACACAAATACAGGGGGTCCACTGAATATTCAGGCAGTCCCCGGTTATCTGGGGTCTCGGTTAATGGCGATCCGGTCTTATGGGCACATGCCTAGCACCAAAAAATGATATTGTTATGATACAATAAAGTTTGTTCATACTTACCTGGCAGATATATATATAGCTGTATTTTCTGAAGTCCGACAGAATTTTAAAAACTTCCGACACACGCAGTGGTCGGCCAGGTGGTTAGTACCCATTCCCGCCGCTGGGAGGCGGGTATCAGGAACCATTCCCATTTTCTATTCATAATTTTTATTTCCACTGTCCCCTGAGGGGAGGTGGGTGGGTACTTGATTATATATATCTGCCAGGTAAGTATGAACAAACTTTATTGTATCATAACAATATCATTTTGTTCATGAAACTTACCTGTCAGATATATATATAGCTGAATCCCACCTTTGGAGGTGGGAAGGGATAGAATAGAAGGATTTTAGGAAACAAATGCATGCAGATGATTTACATCTTGGTTCCACCTGTTAGCATAGCTGGCTTCGTGGTTACTGCCACGTAAGTCTGCTTCTGCTTTACTAGAGTTGCCAGCGAGGTAGAGACCTATAAAGCTGGTGCACTCCAGATGATCTGTCAACGGGGGCGTGATCACAATGTGACTAGACCATATTGACCATACCATGAGGGCTAAGAAGTAAAATAAATATATATAAATATATATATCACCACCTGACCAACCTAGCCAAAGTTAAGGTGTGTTAACTAAGGCTTAAGAGTTAAGAAGTCGCCGTTGTCGGCGACTCAACAACTATATTAAGAGCTCTTCCTAACCATTTTCTACAGGATAGGATGAATGGTACTTCTTGCCCCCAAGATTGTGTCTGCAGACACATATGGCCCTAGCGAGCAGCAGATCTCATATGCCATCTTCACATCTCGCAGGGAGTGTGAAGTGAACACAGAGTTGCTTCGCTAAAACATGGTACTCAGGATGTTGCTGAGTGCCATGCTCTGTTGAAATGCTTCCGAGGCCGCGCCCTCACCTCGTGAGCATTCAGATAAAAAAGATTTTGGCAAATCTTTGTGCAAACCACCAATGAAGGAGCATTTTTGAAAGAACTCCTCAACACTAAAGCCAGGGTGTTCTTCGATATGGGCAAGTCTGGTCTTTTTCGGAACACTGCAGATTGCCCGAATGACTTCGACTTTCTTGAGTTTTAAGTAGATAAAACTTGAGAGACCCGACAGGGCACAGGACTCTCTCTGGCTCCTGCCCACTAACTTGTGCCATCCTTGCTTCCAAGCTCCTGGCCCAAGGAAAAAACGGGTTTCCATTCTTAGGCCACAACGGAAGGCTTAGAGAGCACACCACCTTGTGTTCTCTAAAGCCAAAACTTTTGACGATGGCTTAAAATCTCACTAACCCTCTTTGTCGTATCTAGGGTGGTTAGAAGAAGGCCTTCCTGATCATATGCAAGAAGTTAACAGGTAGGAGAGGTTCGAATGCTTTGACATCAAGAACTTCAGACTACGTCTAAGTTCCATATTGAAAGCTTCAATCAGGTGACCGACCAGTTGACCAGTCAGACGAATCAAGGACAGCAAGGCTGTACCCTGAAGACCATAAGGCACTATTCTTCGCTGAAGGATGAGTGTCTGGACTGCCTGGGCGATTCAATCTAAGCAAACCTTGGGGGTGTATCAACGCAACCCAACGTCGTCAGCGAATCAACTCCTGACTCGAGCTTCTGGTGCCAGGAGAAAGGAGCTAGGAGCAAAAAGGCGATTCAGTCCCGAAGGAAGAATGCCTGACAGTCCAACCTGGTCTCATGTTACACGATCATCGGGGGTGTATAAACGCAACCGACTTCGTCAACAAGAAACTCAGGGCTACTATATGTCGCCTGATCTCGCACGAGTGTCTGACTCCGAGAAAACAGGTGAGACAAAAAGTAGATGGTGAGCGAGATTCGAGATTCCACAGAACTCAAAGATCGTGAAGGGCTTTGTTGTTTGACAGACGCAAATCTCTGAGCCCAAAGGCCGTCAACAACATATTTGCGTATTCTTTAATAGTTGTGACTGCCAGCTTATCCCATTCTTCAGACGGAAATGGAAGACGTTAATCTTATTCCTGTCAACATCTCGATAGCCTGAACGTAGTCAGACTCAGAGCGGAGAGGTTATAGGTACCTTTCGAGTTAGAGTAGACCGACTCTCTCGGAAAAGGTCCTTGGAAAGTGAACTAGGAAGTATGTGACCTCTGTGAATCCAGGACCCTGAAGTCCAACATGTCGCTCCCTGTGACGTCATAAATCCTCTTATTACATTTCCTAAGCGATTGAAAAAGGGGAAAAGAGACTAAACATCCATCCCCATTCAATATCATAGGATGGCGTTTAATGGTACCGATCCCGGATCGAGAATAAGGGAGCAGAGAAGAAGAAGCCTCTTCGTCCTCAACATATCGAAGAGAAGAATGAAAGGGCGTCCCTAAAGTCTCCACAACTCTCAACTTACTTCTAAAGAAAGATTCCACTCGAAAGTCAATAGTTGCTGCCGTCGATCGAGACGATTCGTACGGACTTTTGCAATCCTGTAACGAACCTCTAGAGGATCGTTACATTCTACGCCTGTTGTTATAATAGGCTCTTTCTCGTAAACTCGAACAGGGACCGAGAGAAGATACTTCTTAAGATATGAGAGAGCTGTGGAAAATCAGAGTTGATCTGGACCACTGGTTCCCAAAAACTCGTTTCGAGGACTGGAGGGACTACCGAATCGCTTTTACTTCTTTCAGATTAAGATCCAGGACATCTGAAACCCTATCCAGATGTCCGGCACCTTCTTTCTATCACCTCAGGTGATAGACGCACTGAGAGATGTTCAGAATCATTCCTAGATCTTGAATAATATTTCAGTTTCCCGGTAGGAAAAACTGTGGTCTGAATTGCAGTCTATTCGGGGAAACAAACTTCTTCAGGAAGGAAATGGTCCCCAGCAAGCTCATCCATTCCCTCCCCGAGTATGCTTACTTCCCTAATAAGGCTGCGCTTTGCCTAAGAAGGAGAGCATATAAAAGTGCAATGTTGCAGTAGACTCGTAGTTCTATACCGTGCGGTAACGAGCACCGAAATGATTAAGAGATGACTCTGTTGAACATAGTAAGGCAAAACGAATGCAACGTTTATTCATTCATGTAAGAAATCCCCTCAATCTTAGGCTAAAGTCCGTGATTGTAGGACAGAGATACAGTTAGTCAGTCAATCCCGCAGGAGAGACGTAACCGCCAGCACAGAGATACGGTTAGTCAGTCAATCCCGCAGGAGAGAGACACGTAACCTACAGCGCATGACAGCGGACGATCTGTTACTGGCTCGGTTGGACTGGAGGTCTGGAGGACAGACACAGCAGCAGCCAGCAGCTTACGAACGTCGTCTCTTAACTTATGTCTGGGTTGCCAGCTACCCTATTCTACGAAGAAATAGGTCCGTTATTTTTGAGCAGAAAGACTCTCAAGCTGGTATATTTAAGCGAAACAGAAAACGCTAAATATATAGATGCGTTTGTGTCGTCAGAACACTACCATACAACAGTAAAAGATAAATCGGAAACTCCTGGAAGGCTGCAGGGAGTAACAATTAAATGTCCTTAAAATAGACAATAGACCTCTCGGTTGCCATCCGAAGAGGTAACTACAGCAAGCGTATATGACTTGAACCAACCAGAAATAAAATAACGCAAGGCAAAATATGAAATTATATCACAATAAAGTTTGTTCATACTTACCTGGCAGACATATATATAGCTGAATTCGGAAATACAGCTACATACATATCTGACAGGCAAGTTTCATGAACAAAACTTAAGAGAATCGAAGCAGTTCATTGACGTAGTCTACAAGTCTATTTCTTGTACGAGTCTGCGAATGACGAATGAGAGCTCTTCCGAATCTTGTCAATAAGAGCTTATTCGCTTACGCAATATCAAGTTAATGAGATGTTTGTCAATGAGAACTAACCCATTTACGGGACAAAGAGATATTTTGTCAATGAGAGGATACCCACTTACTTGACAAAACGATAGTATATTGTCAATGGGGGAAAGTCACTGAATTGACAAAACGTAATCCAGGAAGTCGAGCATTTTATTTTTCCGATTCCCGTCTCAAACGAGGAAGGGGCAAGAATCCTGTTAAGAGACTGGGCTTACGGCAGGTAGAACGACGATGTTCAATTCGACAGCGTAGTCCCGACTAGAAACTAACAAAATCTATCATCTGAAAAACCCTTTCAGATGGGCTAAAAAGCTTGCAAAATTATCCTGGGAAGAGGAAGAAACTCTCCAACCAGCTTCCTCTCCCGTATCACAACTAATGCCTGCTAAAGCTTAAAATTTATTGGCAGTATGGCAAAGGAAGTCCTGTCTTGCGCTTTCCTGAAGAGCGTCCTTTTGATGAGTGCCTTTGCAAGAATCCCACTGAACGTTGCCGAGAGTCCTGACGTGCAGGACATCGAGCCTTTACATAACCCTTAACTGCCTTATCGCAAAGTCTTGACTGCGGTAGAGAAACGAGATCTTCAACGAGATCTTCCCTTGAGCTTTCCTTAACTCCATCCACCTTTGCGAAAAGCAATATAATATTGACAGAGACCTCTTGAATTCACGAAACCCGAGGTCTTGCTGGGTTTCGAAGACGAAGTTGTCTGTTCACTTTAAGCTTCCTCCGAAGCACTGCTTACTTCACATTCTTTGCATGTGAGGTATAAGGTATCACCGAAGGTAGAGGTAAAAATTCTTGAGGCCCAAATCGTAAACAAGAGCTTGAAGAGTTCAACAGAAACGTTCAGCCAGGCGACACACCTGGCGTGCGCTGGCGCGCGCGCTTGGCGTCCACTGGCGAGCAGCGAGCACGCTCAGCGTCCACTGGCGCGCGCGGCGCGCGCTCGGTATCCACTGGCGTGCGCTCGGCGTCCACTGGTGCGCGCTTGGCGTGCACCCGCGCGCGCCTGGCGTCCATCTGAACGTCCCGTCCAAGCCGAGCGTCAAAAGAAGCGTGCAGAAAAGCGTCACGCTCCTGACAGGCGTCAAAACAAGCGAGATACATCTCGGAGAGAAATCCGACTGCACGAAACAGTCTCAGGAGAAGGGTTGATCGTGTGAGAATACGAGGGGCGAGGGAACGCCTTCTTATTCTCACAGTAACAAAGCTCGGACGTCCGCTCTCAAAAGCGTCCTGCGACTAAGACTTCTTTTTCATATTTCTCGGTGGAAAGACGTACACGTGATAAGGCGACGTTCGCCTTCTTACTTCTCACTGGAACGCATAACGAGAGAGAGAGAGGACGTGAAGCGTCCTCTTCTATAAAGCTTCTATTTAGAGGGCGCGAGTCCTTCCGAAAGCTCCAACCCCTGCGCGGGGAGGACGCTTCGGAGGACGAGAAGCAATCCTTCAGGATTCGTGCACGTGAACGCACTTAGGCAGTCTGGGGATTTTCATCAGAAACTGCCGAAGGCACGTCAGATCGGTGGGGGTTCCTCGTAACCCTCCTTCGGCTTTCGACATGCTCTCTCCCCGGGTCCTGGGAGTCAAGCAGAGGTCCCGGCCTAGAGGCAAAATAAGGCCGATCTGACGCACCCTCCACTACACAAGGGGCACTGTCATTGCACTTAGCCACTTCACTATTGCTCTCTAAAGCAAGCACTTTCGATTCTAAGATACGAATCGAAAGAGTATTAGAGAAAGGGCAATAACCTCTACAGAAACTGTTTAGGGCCCGAAGGCAACATTACCGGGTTATGAGAAACAATAACAGAAGCAGCACTCTTCACAACAATGAAGGAGAGCGATCACCTCTCGCAGACATATTCATAACCCGTAGGCCATACTACAGGGTTAGGCAAAAAAAAAAATCTACAGGAAGGTTAGCAGGTTCACTACCCTGACTTTTGTTTACTGATTAATTGCGTACATACGAATCATACGTTTTCCTTACGGAATTAGACATGTTTACTGATTAATTGCGTACATACGAATCATACGTCTTCCTTACGGAATTAGACAAAGTCTCACACTCCTTACATGACAAATCTCAACAAAGAAGCAAGACTCATACCCCTCGTGCATACCAAGTGCGGATCTACCGAAGCTTTCGGTAGCCACACCCTATCTTTGCAGACAACACCCTCTGAAACTAGCCTAACTAGATTCAGATATCTTATGCAAAAATGAATCAAATTCAAATCAATTTAAGATAGCGTATGCCTAGCCACGAATCCAAGTAAATCAATTAAAAGATAATTAGGATACTTAGCGGCAATGAAGTTTCCAAAATCTAAGACGGAGGTACTGGAAACAGGTGTTTCCAGCACCGCGACAGAAAAATTATGAATAGAAAATGGGAATGGTTCCTGATACCCGCCTCCCAGCGGCGGGAATGGGTACTAACCACCTGGCCGACCACTGCGTGTGTCGGAAGTTTTTAAAATTCTGTCGGACTTCAGAAAATACAGCTATATATATATCTGACAGGTAAGTTTCATGAACAAAATTGGCGATTTAAGCCACCATAACATAACTAACAGAGGCGCCATTAACCGGTTATTGGCACCGTTAACAGAAACTCAGCGCCACACGCACAATAAATTGCCCAGCTTCAGTTGATGGGGGTTTTTGCTTAACAGCACCCTGCCAAAAATGGAATACCCTCCAATAAACGGGGACTGCCTTAGATGGATATGACATGAGAGACAAAAAGGGAAATATAAAAGATGTTGCTCAATGTGTAAAACCCTGTTGAATTTCCATTGACTAAGGATCAGTAGATCATTGATAAGCTTGCTTAACCCTCTTACGCCGAAGCGGTATAAAAAAAAATTGTCTACCGTGTGCCGGAGGTGTTTCAGAGTGAACGCGGAAGTGGAAAAAATATTTTATTCAAAAAATCACAGCGCGCTTAGTTTTCAAGATTAAGAGTTCATTTTTGGCTCCTTTTTTTGTCATTGCCTGAAGTTTAGTATGCAACCAACAGAAATGAAAAATATTATCATGATCATATATAAACAATGCGATATATGATAGCGCAAAAACGAAATTTCATATATAATTGTATTCAAATCGCGCTGTGCGCAAAACGGTTTAAGGTAACAAGTTACTTTTTTTTTGTTGTAATGTACACTAAATTGCAATCATTTTGGTATATAACACATTGTAAAACGATAAAAGCAACACAGAGAAAATATTATCACAAAATAATGCATGAATTCGTAACGCGCGGACGTAAACAAATATTTTTTTTTCTTCAAAAATTCACCATAAATCTAAATATTGTCCTAGGAGACTTTCCAAATTTCTTTCAAAATATTTGCAAGACAAATGATTAAATATTACTATACTGTAAGAGTATTAGCTTACAATTACAGTTTTCGACCATATCTGATGAGTTGAAGTTGACCGAATGTCGAATTTTTTTATATATATATTTTTTATATGCAATTATTTCGGAAATAAGAAAAGCTACAACCTTCAAATATTTTCCGTTTTATTTTACATGAAATTGCGCACATTTTCATATATAAAACTCTATGAAATGCCTGATATGAAACGGAGCACATATTCCGAGAATGGGACGTACGCATTTCGGAGATTTGTGGCGGAGAATCTGCGCGCGGAGGGAAGGAAAGATTTTTTTTTTAAATTCACCATAAATCTAAATATTTTTCTAGAGACTTCGAATTTGTTTCAAGATGAAGATAAATGACTGAATATTACTAGACTGTAAGAGTTTTAGCTTACAATTGCGTTTTTTCGACCATTTCGGTAGAGTCAAAGTTGACCGATAGTGGTTTTTTTTCTATTTATTGTGATTTATATGCAAATATTTCAAAAATGAGAAAAGCTACAACCTTCAATTATTTTCTGTTGTATTCTACATGAAATCGCGCACATTTTCATATATAAAACTTTATGTAACAGCTAATTTAAAAGGGTGCAAACATTACCACAATCGCACCTATGATTTTTTCGGAAGAGTTACCGCGCGGACGTAAAGAAAATGTTATTTTTTTCATAAATTCACCATAAATCGAAATATTGTGCTAAAAGACTTCCAATTTGTTGCAAAATGAAGTTAAATGCTTGAATATCACTAGAATATAAGCGTTTTAGCTTACAATTGCGTTTTTCGACCATTTCGGTAGTGTCAAAGTTGACCGAAGGTTGAAATTTTGGCAATTATCGTTATTTATATGAAAATATTTCAAAACTGATAAAAGCTACAACCATGGGTTGTTTTTAGTTGTATTGTGCATGAAATTGCACACATTTCAATATATAAAACTTTATATAACAGCTAATTTTAAAATGGTGCAAACATTACCACAATCGCATGTATGATTTTTTTCGGAAGAGTTACCGCGCGGACGTAAGGAAAAAGTTTTTTCATAAATTCACCATAAATCGAAATATTGTGCTAGACTTCCAATTAGTTGCAAAATTAAGGTAAATGATTGAATATTACTAAAATATAAGAGTTTTAGCTTACAATTGCGTTTTTCGACCATTTCGGTAGAGTCAAAGTTGACCGATAGTGGTTTTTTTTCTATTTATCGTGATTTATATGCAAATATTTCAAAAATGAGAAAAGCTACAACCTTCAATTATTTTTTGTTGTATTCTACATGAAATCGCGCACATTTTCATATATAAAACTTTATGTAACGGCTAATTTAAAATGGTGCAAACATTACCACAATCGCACCTATGATTTTTTCGGAAGAGTTACCGCGCGGACGTAAAGAAAATGTTATTTTTTTCATAAATTCACCATAAATCGAAATATTGTGCTAAGAGACTTCCAATTTGTTGCAAAATGAAGGTAAATGCTTGAATATTACTAGAATATAAGCGTTTTAGCTTACGATTGCGTTTTTCGACCATTTCGGTAGTCAAAGTTGACCGAAGGTTGAAATTTTGGCAATTATCGTCATTTATATGAAAATATCTCAAAACTGATAAAAGCTTCAACCATGGGTTGTTTTTAGTTGTATTGTGCATGAAATTGCGCACATTTCCATATATAAAACTTTATATAACGGCTAATTTTAAAATGGTGCAAACATTACCACAATCGCATGTATGATTTTTTTCGGAAGAGTTACCGCGCGGACGTAAGGAAAAAGTTTTTTCATAAATTCACCATAAATCAAAATATTGTGCTAGAGACTTCCAATTAGTTGCAAAATTAAGGTAAATGATTGAATATTACTAAAATATAAGAGTTTTAGCTTACAATTGCGTTTTTCGACCATTTCGGTAGAGTCAAAGTTGACCGAAGGTTGAAATTTTGGCAATTATCGTTATCAATATGAAAATATCTCAAAACTGATAAAAGCTACAATCATGAGTATTTTATTGTTGTATTCTACATAAAAATGTGCACATTTCCATATATAATACTTCATGTAACGGCTAATTTACAATGGTACAAAAATTATGTCAAAGTGACGAAATAATTTCTGAGATGTGTCACAGATACTTTTTAGTGTGGCAAGAAAGAAATTCGCGCTTGCGCGCCTGCATAACGATTGTAAACAAAACAACACCTTGATCTGTGAACTCTCAGCATCCCCCAAGGTGCGTGATTCAAAAGTTTTAGGCTGGTAGGCCTATAAGTATTTTTCCGCGAATTTAAAAAAAAAACTTTTGTAAGTCGACGTAAAATACGTCCAGTCGGCACACGAGAGACAAAAAATGTCGACGTAAAATACGTCCAGTCGGCAGTAAAGGGTTATTATAGGCAGTTATAAACATTTTTTAAAGGGGATGGTTAACTATCTGCAGATTTAAGATACGTGTCTGCAGCATGTGTGTGTCTTTGTCTGGTACACATCCCCATGCGAATACAGGAGGTCAACAGTATGTATATCTAAGTAAAATAAGAATTATTTAAAACATTTTTTAATATTTTAGTCAAATATCAATTCCACAATGTTTAGGCAAGAGTGACTTCCCTAATGATTCAACATTACAAATTTTTGTTTCATATCTCAAGAAATGCCATGCAATTTTGCAACTCTTTCTTCTTTCTCACCATTACCCCTACATTTACGGGTCAGTTGCCTGATGCGCCTTTTCCACGACCTTCCATCAGAGGCATCATCCCCCCCACCAAACCTCTGTTCTCCATATCTTCCTTCATTTTGTCTCGCCATCTGATTCTCTGTCTCCTTCTTGATCTTCTTCCCCTAACAGATTCCTCCCAAGCCATCTTTAGTCCCTCACCATCCATCCTCAACACAAGCCCATACCATCTTAATTATGACTCTATTATCACCTCTCTAATCTTGACTAAGCCTGCCCTTATTTTGCCATTTTTCAGCTCTCAAGCAGTAATATTCCCATAATCAACCTCTGCATTTCTTCTTAAGAGCCCATGTTTCTGCTCCATACATTAATACTGGTCTTATCACTGTGCAACAGATCTTAACTTATAGCTTGATTGGCAATTTCTTATCACATACTACTCCAGCAACTTCTTTTCACTTCCCCTACGCTGCTTTTATCCCAGTCAACTTTAGCCTCACATCCTCCCTCTTGGCTTAATGTAGATCCTAAGTATCTAAACTTTTCCGCCTGTTTAATCGACCCTCTTCTTTCTAGTATTACTATTCAGTCTCTATCTTCCCAACTGCTCACCAAACCCTCAGTTTTATTCACATTCACCTTTGAGCTACCCTCTCTAAAGACTCCTGCCACTCTTCAACCCTTCTCTGTAGGTTTTCTCATTTTCAGCAGTACGTGCGTATTACCAGATCATCGGCGTACAACTCCCACAGCTCTTTATTCCTGATCTCTTCACTTAACACATCTATGACCAGCACAAACAAAAATGGGCTTAATGTTCACCACCAGTGTAATCCAACACTAACTTTATAGTGTTCTGCAAAGGTCCAGAACATGATCCAAGTCTTGAGTCAGCTGGTGATGTACCAAGGCAGGATTAATCAAGCTGAAACTAAGTTGAACACTTTCATGAAAAACTGAAAAGCTGTAGACAGTGCAAAGCTGAGAGCCTTTAACTGGAAGGCCACCTTTTCACAAACAAAATGTACATATTTCTGAAATTGGCCACAAACATGCCCACAGCCCTTAGAGCTATGTGCCTTCTTATTCTTCATAAAAGAATAAAACAGCAACTGGCACAGTATGAAACAATATAAAATACAATCAAGCAGAAAAACAATGTCAACTGAGCTGCTTCTATTCAAGGGCAAGGTGAGAGCAGTAGCACATCACAAAACACTGAACAAAGATAATGATGCCTTTAGATGCTACAAGGTTTTTTGGTAGTCCCACTCACTAAAAAGCACCATCATATGGCTTACCTTGTAAAAGGCATCAGTTTGTATTTCCAGTAATATGAATAGTCTAAAATGATTTATGAAACATATATAAAATAAATAATTCACAATAATAACCTTAATGACTAGTTCTGTTCATAAATTATGAATACAAAACTTTTCTCAAAATGCAACTGCCTGTGGTTCCAAATTTCATTTGGATGAAAACAGTAATTGCTAATAATGCTGATAGCCTTGGAATGCATAGTAACATCTTTTAATTTACTAATAAGTTTCTATAATACCATAGTCAATTCAAAAATACATATGAAAAGAATAAAGGCTATAAATTCCTCAAGCAGGCCGACCACAACATTTATTAACCCTCTTACGCCGAAGCCCTAAAAATCAAAACCTCTCCTGTATGCCGGCGCCGGTTTGGAGTGAGCGTGGAACCGGAAAAAATAATTTTTTCAAAAAATCACAGCGCGCTTAGTTTTGAAGATTAAGAGTTCATTTTTGGCTCATTTTTTTTCATTGCCTGAAGTTTAGTATGCAATCATCAGAAATGAAAAATAATATCATTATCATATGTAAATAATGCGATATATGGTAACGAAAAAAAAAAAATTCATAGATAATTGTATTCAAATCACGCTGTGCAAAAAACGGTCAAAGCTAACGAGTTACTTTTTTTTCGTTGTATTGTACACTAAATTGCAATCTTTTTGATATATAATACATAGTAAAACAATAAAACCAACACCGGAAAAATATTATCACAAAATGATGTACGAATTCGTAACGCACGGACGTAAAAAAATGTTATTTTCAAAAATTCACCGTAATTCTAAATAATGTTCTAGAGACTTCCAATTTGTTTCAAAATTAAGACAAATGATTGAATATTACGATACTGTAAGAGTTTTAGATTAGAATTGCAGATTTCGACCATTTTGGACGAGTTAAATTTGACCGAATGTCGAAATTTTAATATATATATTTTTTTATATGCACATATTTCGAAGATGGAAAAAGCTACAACCTTCAATTATTTTTTATTGTATTCTTCATGAAATTGCGCACATTTTGATATATGAAACTCTATAAAAAGGCTAATATGAAAAGGAGCAAATATTAGGATAATGCAATGTACGTATTTCGGAGACTTGCGGCCGCGAATCGGCACGCGGAGTGAAGGTAAATATATTTTTCAAAAATTCACCATAAATCACAATATTGTTTTAGAGACTTCAAATTTGTTTCAAAATGAAGAAAAATGACGGAATATTACTAGGCTGTAAGAGTTTTAGCTTACAATTGCGTTTTTCAACTATTTCGGTAGAGTCAAATTTGACCGAACGTGGTTTTTTTTTCTATTTATCGTGATTTATATGCAAATATTTCGAAAAAAGAGAAAAGCTACAACCTTCAATCATTTTTAGTTGTATTCTACATGAAATTGCACACATTTTCATATATAAAACTTTATGTAACAGCTAATTTTAAATGGTGCAAACATTTCGACAATCGCACAAAAAAATTCTGATTCTTTCGGAAGAGTTACCACAACGCGTCAGAACGTAAATGTTTTTTTTTTTCATAAATTTCCCCATAAATCGCAATATATTGTGCTACGAAGACTTCCAAGTCGTTGCAAAATGAGGTAAACATGATTGAATATTACTAGAATATAAGAGTTTTAGCTTACAATTGCGTTTTTCGACCATTTCGGTAGAGTCAAAGTTGACCGAAAGTTGAAATTTTTGCACTTAACGTTATTTATATGAAAAATATTTCAAAACTGATAAAAGCTACAACCATGGGTTGTTTTTTGTTGTATTGTGCATGAAATTGCGCACATTTCCATATATAAAACTTTATGTAACGGCAAATTTAAAAGGGTGCAAACATGAGGACAATCGCACGAAAAAATTTATCGGAAGAGTTATCGCACGAATCGCACGAACGTAAGGAAAAAGTTTTTTCATAAATTCACCATAAATCGAAATATTGTGCTAGAGACGTCCAATTTGTTGCAAAATGAAGGCAAATGATTGAATATTACTATAATATAAGAATTTTAGCTTACAATTGCGTTTCTCGACCATTTCTGTAGAGTCAAAGTTGACCGAAGGTTGAAATTTTTGCACTTATTGTTATTTATATGAAAATATTTCAAAATTGATAAAAGCTACAATCATGAGTATTTTTTTGTTGTATTTTACATGAAATTGCGCACATTTTCATATATAATACTTCATGTAAAGGATAATTTAAAATGGTGCAAAAATTATGTCAAAGTGACGAAATAATTTCCGAGATGTGTCACTGATACTTTTTAGTGCGATAAGAAAGAAATTCACGCTTGCGCCTGCGTAGCGATTGTAAACAAAACAACGCCTTGATCCGTGAACTCCCAGCATCCCCCAAGGCGCGTGATACAAAAGTTTTCGGCTGGTAGGCCTATAAGTATTTTTCCGCGAATTTTTAAAAAAACTTTTTTGAGCTGACGTATGATACGTCCAATCGGCATACGGGAGACATTTTGACTCGACGTTTAATACGTCCAATCGGCGTAAGAGGGTTAAGTGGTATCATCCATGTATAAGAAAGTTGCCAGATAGTGTTTTACTGGCTGTTGTCTAAGTGTTAGCGGTGTTGCAGAACTTTTTTTTGAGTGACTGTACTTTTGAAAAAAGATTACATCTTAAAATATAGTAATAACAGAGATTCCATGGCAGAGAAAGTACCAGATGATATGGTATGAAGAACATGAAGGCCAGCAATATATATGAGAAAAGAACTTGAGAGATCTAAGACACTTTATTCTTCATTAAAAGTCTTGAATAATTAGAAATTCCAGTCTTCAATTATGGGTATATTCAATGCCATTTCTTCAATGTAGACTACATCAGTATACTTATAATTGTCTATACTAATAATGCAACATATTTATCAGTTATGATTATGGCTGAAAATGTAACTATACATTACAATATAATTTTGAAATGATTAACCATGCAGTAGTGCTTATTCAGTCTCAGTTACTAAACAACTCACTCATTTACATTGTGTATTACTTACCATTCCAGAGCTTATCTTGTAGGGTTACTTTAGCTTTTGCAAGAGCCTCAGCAAATTTTTTCTCCTCCACTTCATCTTTTAATTCTGCAGCTATTTCTACCATCACAGCCAAAGCAGCTACCCATAATGAGCAGCAATATGCAGATGGTCCATGCATAATCCATGAGTCATAAGTTTGATCTGCTTGACCATCATTTTCAATCAGACCGTCACCATCTCTATCGTACGTGAAACACCGATCCATTACTGCACGGCAAATTGGCCACATATGAACAAGGTAGTCGTGATCTTGAAAAAACATGTAATCTCTGTAAACCTGAAAATATACAATACATTAACACTAAACTCATATTAATATTACAAATGTAATTATTTCCTAAGATTTCATAGCAAAATTAAAACTACTATTCAGTACTATTATCCCACTACCGAATTGTATAGTGGACACCCCATATTCATGGGGGAATGCGTACCAGACTCCCTCATTAATAGCTAAAATTCGCAAATACCTAAGACCCCTCTAAAAAATGCTTAGAACTGCCTATTCAGCTGGTTCAAACACAAGAAAAACCCTCTATATATGCGCATACCTGAATATCTTAATATAGTTTTATCACAGAAAGTGCATTTAGTCATGAAGCTGATATAAAAATACAGTAATTAGTGAATACGTATTTCTCACTGAAAATACAGCAAATAGGCATTGTAGAGTTGAGGGGGTCTAACTGATTCAATAATAATAGTGGTTGCAAACAAATCTTTCAGAACTTTAGATCAGATCAAATGCCAGCCATGTTCTAGAGAACTAAACTCCAGATTTGTCAAGGAAGCTCATTGTACTATAGCTTTATTCCTTGGACTGAAGGAAAGTTGAATACAATACTTGACCATTTGATCCAAAACGCAGTATTAACAACACCTCTCCTCCCTCATTAAGCAGCATAACAACAACAAACCAGATTAGTCAAGTTGTCAGACAATCATGCAGGAACCCAATATAAATATATTCTGTCTGTATATAAATTTTGATTTCATTACTTTACCTCTTGACAAAGAGGGCAGTACTCCTCATAAAGCTTATGATTTTTAGTGAATCTTCACCAATACATCAAAGTTTACATTCAAGGAAGAGGGTCTTACTTTATCCTCAAAATGCCAATTTTTAAAAGTAATTTATATTTTTCCTTGGTATACTGGCCATATACTACTGACTAAAAACTGATGTTACCACTGTTCTGACCCGTATTCAGAATGGAATACAGAAAGCTATGGCTTGCTTACCCAGGAAATATACAAATTACAGTACTTTAACAATTTTGCATGTGTTACCCTAAAATGCAAGTCCTTTTAAGAAAAATCGGATTACTGTATAATAAATTTAGGCACTTATACAGGATTAAAAATGAATTGTCTAACAACACAAACATTCATTTGACTAATTTTACCTTTGGTCAAACAATCTTGGATTGCTAACTATTCACGAAACAGTGGTTCTACACCTACTTATGCAACATAATAAAGCTGTCCATGCTCACTGATTTACATTTTTTCTTTGACAGGTTATATAAAAGCTTAAGACACATTCTATTTTATCTTTTATAGAGCAACAATAGGTCAATCATTTTTACAGGGATTTTCTATAACACCTTAGGTGACTGTGTTCTCCAAATGCAGTCTCCATGAGAATTTCTCAAACTTTATTTGAGATCAGTCTTCCTGTACTGCAACGCACGTTAATCAATAACCTGCAAAACAAGGTACATAAAATGATATACCTGGTTATGCAATATATAACTGAAAACATGCCTTACAACTATCATCAATTTTCAAGAATGATCAAATGAAGAATATGCATTTCTGCAATGGAATTTATAATTGATATGTTCATGAATGCTTTAAAATACCATTTTATCTTGGCATATCATTACAGTATTGAGCATAAGAAAGCAGAGGAGCAAATACACAATTCACACTTACCTAACACTGCTGATCAGTAGGTACTGCTTGCTGGACCTTTTTGCGACCCGGTTCAAAATGAAACTGGAGATATTCTGTTCGGTGGTCCCAAATCCTCTGATGTTAGAGGAGGATGCGTTCCAACATCCCTGGGACAACCTGGAGGTGCATGCCTTTCCTACTTTTTGTTTGATCCATAAAGTCCTAAACAGGTTGATAAATTTGCAGAATCTCAGGATGACTTTGGTAGCCCCTCTGTGGCCGCAGGCGGAATGGTTTCCGGATCTACTGTCGTTGTTGTCGGAGGTACCGAGGGAGATTCCCCCCTGGTGGCATCTTCTGTGTCAGTCACACGTAGAAAGGTTCCACCAGTCAGTAGAATCTGTCTCTTCACGGTTGGAGGCTATCAATATCTCCTCCGAGCAAGAAGCTTTTCTCAGAGGACGGCAGGGCATATGTCCAGCAGTCTCAGAAGGTACACCTCTGCAGTTTACCAAGGCAAATGGGCAATTTACTGTGACTGGTGTCGTAAACGGGGTTTTCCTCCACTCAGAACCTCTATTCAGCACATAGCAGACTTTTTGACCTTCCTCAGAGATGAGAAAGGTTTGTCTGTTTCCACCATTAGAGGCTACAGGGCGGCCCTGAGTTTAGTGTTACATCTAAGAGGTATCAACATCTCCTCATCTTGGGAACTTTCCTTGCTAGTTAAGGGGTTTGAGCAGTCGTGTTCTCCTAGAGAGCTTAAGCCCCCGCGTCGGATGTTTCCTTGGTCTTGAGAAGTTTCACTAAAGCTCCGTATGAGCCTTTGTGTCATTTGCCAGACAGAAACTTGACACTCAAAATGGCCTTGGCATCTTTGAAGAGAGTAGGGGAGCTGCACGGTCTGAGCTATGATGTGAAGCACACGAGGGGTTGGGGGTCAGTGTCCTTCAAATTTGTCCCTGAATTTGTGGCTAAGACCTAGAATCCCTCAGTGCATGATGATAGGTTCGCCTCCTTTTCCATTCCATCACTGGATGACTTTGTGGGCGGTGATTCTCAAGAGCTTTTGCTATGTCCTGTCAGGGCTCTGCATTGCTACTTTAAAAGGACACGGCACCTTAGCCCCGGTTGTCGTAGGCTTTTTGTTAGCACGGGGGTGTACGAAGAGAGTGAGTCCAAGAATACAATCTCTTTTTGGATACGGGAAGCCATCACACAGGCGTATTTGACTCTTGACGTTAGAGCACATGACGTTAGGGGTATTGGTCTCTCTCTGGCTTTCAAGAAGAACTTAGCTGTTCATAGCGTGCTGAGCGCTGGTACTAGGTTACGCCAGTCCACGTTCACCTCCTTCTATCTTTAAGATGTTGCCCACAGGTCTATAGACACGTTCTCCCTGGGTCCAGTGGGGGCTGCCCAACAGATTGTGTAACTTATCATTGCCCTTAACAAGGCACATTTGTATCTTACCTAAGATGATTGTGTGGATGAGAGAATGGGTGAGTTGGCTGGTCTCTTTCTTTCTCTTGTACCTTTCTTCGAGTAAGGTAGTCATACTGATAGTTTGGTTGCTTGGTACGCAAATAACCAACCCTCTATTTGGCAGCATATATTCCGTTCCTTAGCAAGAGGGAGTAAGGAGTGGCAATGAACCCTGGTGCATTGGTTTGTTGTTAGTCAAAATTTCTCTTTAGTTCCTTATACAATGATTCACCCCATATATCACTGTACGTAACTCAGTGGCTGAGTTGTTGGATATTACTGTATCTAGCTTCTCATGGGCATCAGTCCCTATCCGGTAAAGAAAAATGTAAAACTTAAAACAGATTTACGTCTTACCTGCAGCACAAACTTGAGATTCAGATCCTTCCAGAAACTGATGTCATGAATTTGGTATGCATTCACTCGAACAAATGGCTCATCCTCTGGAATTATAAAAATAGAATAAAAGTAAAAGCTACCTATCAAAATCACTTTACTACACCCAATTCCTCAAGTCATTCAAGAACTAATTTCTAATAATAAGCTTCCAAGTTTTAGTCATATAAGAAAAACATGAGTCATTCAAGAACTAATTTCTAATAATAAACTTCCAAGTTTTAGTCATATAAGAAAAACATAATACAACTGATAGGTTTCAGATCAGCAAGGAATATTCATGAGACCAAGAATGCAACAAAAGGCAGAGATGAGAATGGTAAGAATAAACTTGATTTAAAATGACAATTTCAATAAACCTCAAATCATTTACATGTAACAAGTCTTAAGATTTACTTCTAAGTAGTACTATCAACTACATGTAAATATATATAACTTTATAACTATGAACATAAAAAACCAAAGGCCATGATATTTCAAATATAATTTGTTGCACTGCCTGTAATCCTTATGTGATGAAAATTTACACATCAAGCTATTGCACTATATCACTTAATTGTTCAAATACGTACAATAGAAGTTTGCATCTCCATGGAAAGCAAATCATCTGGGTTTTATTTGAATAAAATGCTATCAAAATGTCTGCAAGTAGTTCCCTATACTTTTATCATCATGTACAGTATCAGCAATTAGGTACACTCCAATTTCATTTGCTAAAAGCCAGACGAGCCATACAATGCATTAGAGGGTGAAACACAAAAGAGCAAGTGAAAACCTAGCAGGTAGTGAAGCAGGAAAGTTATTCTTTCAATATGGAGGAAGTAAGAAAGATAAAATGGTAAAGGAACAAAGTAAAAATTAAAATAATAGAACAAAAGTACAGTGGTACCTCGACATACGAAAGGCTCAACTTACTAAAAACTCGAGGTATGAAAGCAAATACGAAGATTTTTTTGGCTCTACATACGAAAATAGTTCAAGTTACAAAAGGTTGTTGCTGTAAAGTCCCGAGCTTCGCCCGGACCACCGAGAACAATTTTAAAACTCCCGCGCCGCCAACTGAGTAAACTCGCCACCATCCTCCCACTCTCCCACTGGTTCCTGATGCTAGTCACCCCATAAGATCCTGCTCTCCTATTGGTCAGCATCTACCCCTTGTGCTCTATGTATTCTATTGGTAAAAGGATGCTGTAAATTGAAAAACTTATTCATGCAATACATTTAATAAAAAAATAAACATTAGGTAAAGATAGAATAAAGAATGGAAATGAATGGTTATCATACTGTTTGGTAGTTTCAGTAGTTGAAGAGAGATAATGAAAATTTATGGCTTACTGTGTGCTGGGAAAAGTGATTGCTTGGCGATCGTTCGATACTCATAAGTGCCAGAAGTTTGGAAGCTTTTTTTTTTGTTTGATTGTTTATTATAGTTAATGGTTACTTAATAATTATTTGAAATGAGTACATGCAATACATTTAATAAGAATTCTTCTTTTGTTTTAATATTACATATATGTTTCATTATAGCTGTCAGTAACTCGGTATCTCCATTAGGTAAAGATAGAATAAAGAATAGAAATGAGTGGTTATTATACTGTTTGGTAGTTTCATTAGTTGAAGAGAGATACTAATGAAAATTTATGGCTTACTGTGTCCTAGGAAAAGTGATTGCTTGGCATTCGTTCGGTACTCGTAAGAGCTGAATGTAAACAAATGATTGGAAGGTTTTTTTGTTTGTTTGTGTATTATAGTTAATGATTAATTAATAATTATTTGAAATGAGTACATACTGATTATTTATACATTTTATTGGCATATTCTAAGCTTTTAGCTTCTTAGGTTTAGATGTCAGAATCATAGACTAGGCTACAGTAGCAACTGCTAACATTGGCTAGGCTTATTGCTAAGGAACATATGCTAAAGTCCTGATATATGCAGTAAAAATGGGGTTGAACATTACATGCAGTTGAATATTACTCCAGTATGTACAGTATTTTGCCTTTTTGGAGTCATATTTCTTCCGTCGGATCGGTGTTGTAACCCTAGAACATGGGTTGTAGGCCTGGAAATATAATTTACTGTAGTGTTTTTGTAGGGCTTGGAACGGATTAGGCATTTTACATGTAAAATGCGGTTCATGGTAAGAAGGCCGCCTTGGAACGGATTAATTTCGTATCTTGATGTACCACTGTATATCGAAAGATTATTAGATTCTGTCACAGAAGCGATTCTTAAGGGGCGTTCTGACGCCATAAGGCCCTATTATAAAGTAAATGTTTCATTATACCTTATGACTGAAGGGATTCGCTTACAATTTTAACCATTCATTATACAACTAATACCAAAAAAATACAGGCAGGGAAATAAAGATACTGTATTTGACCTTTAAATTTATAAATTTTGCAACTGGAAAAATAATTCTGAAACTTTGAAATTAATATGGCAAAAAAAGTTGCACTCAAAAATAATTTTCCACACGAACTCAAAAATAATTTTCCACTCTTGTAATTATAGATACTATATAGTTATTAATTAGGCTGTAAAAGTTTCACTGAAATTGGTTTATTTTTTAAAAAATAAGTCAAAATACAACAGCAAAAGAAAAAATGATCACTTAATAGAACTGTGCTCCTCTTGATTTACATTACCTAAAATTTGTATTTTTGGGGAGTGCCAACACCACAAGGCTCCATTATAAAGTAAATGACTTTCTACCTAATGGTTGAAGGTTCCTTCCTTCTAATTTTTACCGCTTATTCTACAAATAATACTGAATAAACACAAGCCTTGTTTCGGCAACTTTTCAGGAAACAGCAAAAGATCAATAATTTTGGATTTAAAAACAATAAACAATAAAAAATATCTGGTTTCCTGGAGTCAGTTAATGCTTTGGTATCATTATAAGCCATTTTCTCTAACACTAGAGAAAATGGGATGTTTCAATGGTAATCCATTACTTTTGAATAAATTTTGTGCATGTTTGTTTTTCATGCATTTTTTCTGCATTTTGTCATTCATATTGCCATAAAAGTAATGAACAAATTGTCCATGAAACCATCTAAACATTTCTTATAAAAATAACATTTCAAGATATGTTTATGTACACGTGAAACAGTCCAAAATCGTTTAGCTGTATCTCAAACTTAATATCATTCATAGACTTACATTTTTTACACTCTTGTCATTCCAGTGTAATTCAAGCAATGAACAAAATTGTCCATGAGCCAATCTAAACTCTTTTTTAGCAAAATCATTTCAAGATATGTTTATTTACATATAAAACAGACCAAAACAATGAATAACTTACTTGATCCTATCCTGAATTATCAATACAGACTTTTTTACAAGTCTTTTTCACAATTTGTGGTTCACAGTGCCATACAAGCAATGAACAAAACTGTCAATAAACCTATCATAAAATTTTGTATCATTATTGTTTCAGAATATGGTCATTAGACAAAACACTTGACAACTGTCTATAATTAAAATTCGACAATTCCTCGAAATTTGGCGGTCAGCACGCCCTTTAAAGGCATCAAGCAATATCAATTTCAGTAAAAACTAGATATAAATTGTATTTAAAACTTAAATCTTATGACAGACAATGGTTCCAAAACAAATGCAAGAAAACTTAATTGATATCAATACCTGGATCTCCAATATCATGTGGCACTGCATTTGCTAATTTCCTCACCCCTTTGTTACCTCTAAAGAGGTGAGTGCGGGGAGTAAGGTCTGCTGAAGTAGTCCAGTGTGCCACATCATACTGCAAGGATTTTTGTAACTCAGGCCACAACATTACCAGGGCCCATGATGCATAGAAGTGTACATCATAAGTATTATACATCCGATACTCATGACTTTCAAGATAAGCAAATCGACCAAACTCAGTCCTGAAAAGTACAATGTCAATAAAAAAAAAAAAAATAATCACTATGCCATGTTCTATGAAAAATTAAATTTTCTTAACCAGTAGGTTATAAGCAGCAGTTTGAGCCATCTTGACTTTAACCCTTTAACGCCGAAGGGGTATAAAAAATCGTCTCCCGTATGCCGGCGGGGTCTGGGAGTGAGCGCCGAAGCGGAAATTTTTTTTTTTTCAAAAAATCATAGCGCGCTTAGTTTTCAAGATTAAGAGTTCATTTTTGGCTCCTTTTTTGTCATTGCGTGAAGTTTAGTATGCAACCATCAGAAATGAAAAAGAATATCATTATCATATATAAATAATGGGATATATGATAGAGTGAAAAAAATTTCATATATAATTATATTCAAATCGCGCTGTAAGCAAAACGGTTAAAGCTAATGAGTTCATTTTTTTCTGTTGTATTGTACACTAAATTGTGATCATTTTGGTATATAACATTTTGTAAAACAATCAAGGCAACACAGAGAAAACATTATCACAAAATGATGCATGAATTCGTAATGCGCAGACGTAAAACAAAGCTGTTTTCAAAAATTCACCATAAATTGAAATATTGTGCTAGAGACTTCCTGTTTGTTGCAAAATGAAGGTAATTGATTGAATATTACTAGACTGTAAGTGTTGTAGCTTACAATTGCAGTTTTCGACCATTTCGGTTGAGTTAAAGTTGACCGAAGGATGAATTTTTTCTATTTATCGTTATTTACATGAATATATTTCAAAACTGATAAAAGCTACAACCATAGGTTGTTTTTGGTTGTATTCTACATAAAATTGCGCACATTTTCATATATAATACTCCATGTAACGGCTAATTTAAAATGGTGCAAACATTACGACAATCGTACGAAAAATTTAAGATTTTTTCGGAAGAGTTACAGCGCGGACGTAAGGAAAAAGTTTATTTCATAAATTCACCATAAATCGAAATATTGTGCTAGAGACTTCCAATTTGTTGCAAATTATGGTAAATGACTGAATATTACTAAAATGTTATAGTTTTAGCTTACAATTGCCTTTTTCGACCATTTCGGTAGAGTCAAAGTTGAACGAAGGTTGAAATTTTGGCACATTGTTATTTATATGAAAATATTTCAAAACTGATAAAAGCTACAACCATGTTTTTAGTTGTATTCTACATGAAATTGGGCACATTTTCATATATAAAACTTTATGTAACGGCTAACTTAAAATGGTGCAAAAATTACGACAATCAGACAAAAAAATTTCAGATTTTTTTGGAAGAGTTACCATGCGGACGTAAGGAAAATGTTTTTTTTTTATAAATTCACCATAAATCGAAATATTGTGCTAGAGACTTCCAATTTGTTGCAAAATAAAGGTAAATGATTGAATATTACTAGAATATAAGAGTTTTAGCTTACAATTGCATTTTTTTACCATTTCAGTCGAGTCAAAGTTGACCGAAGGTTGATATTTTGGCACTTATCGTTATTTATATGAAAATATTTCAAAACTGATAAAAGCTACAACCATGGGTTTTTTGAGTTGTATTCTACATTAAATTGCGCAAATTTCCATATATAAAACTTTATGTAACAGCTAATTGAAACTGGTGCAAACATTACGACAATCGGACGAAAAAATTTATGATTTTTTCGGAAGAGTTACCACGCAGATGTAAGGAAAAAGTTTTTTCATAAATTCACCATAAATCGAAATATTGTGCTAGAGACTTCCAATTTGTTGCAAAATGAAGGTAAATGATTGAATATTATTGGAATATAAGAGTTTTAGCTTACAATTGCGTTTTTTGACCATTTCGGTAGTCAAAATTGACTGAAGGTTGAAATTTTGGCACTTATCATTATTTATATGAAAATATTTCAAAACTGATAAAAGCTACAACCATGAGTTGTTTTTTGTTGTATTCTACATGAAATTGCACACATTTTCATTTATAATACTCCATGTGACGGATAATATAAAATGGTGCAAAAATTATGTCAAAGTGACGAAATAATTTCTGAGATGTGTCGCTAATACTTTTTAGTGTGATAAGAAAGAAATTCGCGCTTGCGGTAACGATTGTGAACAAAACAACGCCTTGATCCGTGAGCTCCCAGCATCCCCCAAGGCGCAATTAAAAAGTTTTCGCCTAGTAGGCTATAACTATTTTTCCGCAAATTTGTAAAAAAACTTTTTCTTTTTTATATCGACGTACCATACGTCGAATCGGCACCCAACAGACAATTTATAATGACGTTTAATACGTCCAATCGGCGTTAAAGGGTTAAGACATCATCTGCACAGCATTTTTATCAGCATCCCAAAGAAAGGAGTTACAGATTAAAAACCAGAACTTTAATTTCTGTAAAAAATAAAAAAATCTTTGGAAAAGATGTGTTTTTCCTGAATAATTACATACTCCATAGGTTAAAAAAAATATAAATTTTTCATACAAACCCATTATGTATTATGATTAGCTTTTTATTAGGAGCCAAATGACTCTCAGATGCTTCAGCTCAGGTTAAAGAGGAAAGCAGCCTTCAACCAGCAGTTTTGTGGGCCTGCAGGCAAACCCTTCGGTCTGAGACATCTAATTTCCTCATTCCTTATTTGGTCAATGACATTTGAAAAGACAGTCGGGTTAGGAGCAATAGGTCCTACATACATAATGGGTTTGAATGAAAAATTGAATTAAAGTTCTAAAAAGTATCCTTGTTCATTTCAAACCAATTACTTATAATTAGCCCAAAACCCATTTAGGTAGGATGGATTAACCCTTAAGAGCTATGCTAAAATAAATATGTGCACCATCCCAGACCAGGCAAACTTTGAAGTTGGCCAATTTAAGAAAAACACATAATTGGAAAGAGGAGGATATGGAAATACACAGGTGTATGAAAAAAAAATTCTCAAAAATTCTCCCTTCCTTCCACAAGAAGTTGAAAAAGGCCATATACAAACAACCCCTTGTGGGGGCCCTTTAACAAGAAAATAGTCAATTTTACCAAGTTTTGCAAGCTTTTTCTAACAACTAATTTTATTTTATTTTTTTTATTATAATTACAGCTCATACAATATCATAGCAGATCAGGAGTAAATTCAGTAACACATTCTGTGTATATTTACAGTGAAATATTTACGAAAAGTTACTGAGATCAAAGATGCAGTAACTTTTTTGGATTACACATATTTTTCTAATATTATTTTGCATTTTTCTTTGCAAACTTAAAATTAGAACTGATATACTATCATAAAAGATAAGAACTAAAACCAACAGCAAGTCCCAAGGTATATTTATGAGCAAATATATAAAAAGACGTCATGTGAGAGAGAGGGAGGGAGTATATGACCCCTTGGAGGGAGTGAGTATATGACCCCTTGAAGTCAAGTACACAATTAAATCATTTGCTGCCTAGAATCGGCAAGCTGAGCCAGTCTAAGAGTTGCCAATAGTAAATTTATGGGCTAACAAAGTACTAATAGAAACTCTTTCCTGCCCGATTTCTCAAAATTGTGTCGCGTAATCTGTCCACAACTCAAAACTGGTTATTTTTACTCACAATCTCATGGTCCCCCAAGGTCTCCATAAGACAGACCAATTACTGATTTCAAAGAATTTGGTTGGTCTCAGCCAAAATAGTGCATGTTGGCACAGTAATAATAGAATACATGAAGTTCTCAGAATGGAAAGGCTCGGTATTTTCCTTCCTGTTCACTCCATTCCTGTGCCTTGTCGTCAAGGAAAGAGGGTGTGTTTGGGGACTCAGTGGCTACCAAAAATAGGTTTTTCCAATGTCAAAACCTGTTTTCTGGGCCTAACCTGTGTCGCTCCGTGAAATATTCCTATAGCACTCATTTCTAAGGTATAAATATTGCTAAATATACAAGAGAAAAAGCTACATTGGATTATACCAGAATAAATCTGGTTCGTTTACCCCTGTATAGGGTGTCGGTATAAAAAACTGGGGCGAGTGAAACACTACCAGAGGTCTCCTGCCATTTATTCTCTTCCTTTGTCAATTTCCCCCGTTCCAAAGAGGAGCCGTACCAAAGCCATCTACTGCTCGCTACTGCTACAACTAGTGCCTCGATTGTCATTCCTTTTATAGCACTACTGTGTTTCACACGTGTTTACGATTGGAAGCCTATTTTGGATTTATTCTGTGTTATTTACGATGTCTGAAAGTCAGGAATCTTCTGGATCTAAGTTAAGTACTGCAAGAGTCTATATAAGATCATTTTAGTAGCGATGTTGATCATAAAATTATATTTGGCTTTGTTTACATATTGGGAACCTGCATGCACCGTTCCCGAGTCAGCCATTTCATGCATCGCTACCCGCGACCTTATTTATGACGACTTTCAATGGTCACCCATACTAATTGTAATCGCATGGATATTATAATTGCAGTTACTCCAAACTTACGTGTTTTTATAGATTCTGACATGTTATATATAATAATTTCTTGGCATAAGAGCGGTTATAGCCTATATAATCAGACCTTATTTGGCGGATGAGGGTCGTAGTTGTTCCCTTCCCTTGGTTACCTACGAGGAGGATGCCTTCCGTACGGGACCAGGCCGGGAACTCATTGTGGGTTTAAGCCTAGTTATTCCTGCGTTTATCCTTGAGCAACCCTGGCCTACCACTCCAGATCGTAATTAAAACTTACGCGTTTGGAGGGTTAGGCTAGCTGCTCAGAGGCCCCTAGCCGACCTGACCAGATCATTCTGATTTTACGAAAGTTAGGCTAGCCGCTCTTCATTTCATTATATGCACCTATCCCCCTCATCCCTTTAACCCCTCTTGCGCCAGAAGTTTTATTTTGTGTTTTTTATCATATAAAGTATCATATTATTGTATTGTATTAGTGGACAGTCGGCCTATAAACTGGCTGACCCAGTGATCAGTTGGATCCACTTCTTACCGGGAGGTGAACCACCTGGCCGGTTGTAGTGAACAACTGATCACGAGTGTACCACTCCTCGAGGCAACCTCCCTCCCCCATCCCACCTGATGGGTGTTAAGCTCGCTAGCGCTACCCCAAGTAGCCAACTGAGCCCCTTCCCCTCTCACGGGGGAAGGTGGGGGGTCCAGTTGGGGGAGTGGTGCTCCTCATCTCAAGTAGTTAGTGGGGGTACAGGGGTACCCACCCAGACGAGCCCTGGTTGACTACCCGGCTCGTCAGGACTGTATTCACCTCGTACTTACTCATTATCGCCTTTCCTATCCCCTAGCTTACTCCACGGCCTATCCTCCCGCCCCGGCAGGTCCGGAATCTGACTAGAACTCGTTCTGTATTTATATAACAAACAAAGCTTCTTTGGATACGATCAGGCCTAGGTTTTACCTATTTTCCCCGATTCGATCCCTAATCGGATCCAGGGATAGTGGAAGATAGCGTGGAAGTGTGACGGGACCTGGAAGTGATGGTTGATACAGTGCTCCGGCACAATAAAATAATGGGTAATTTTAAATTTTATTTAAAATTTTTAATTTTAAGTTTTTATGCATCTGGCTGGTTTACTCCGCCGGGTATTCTACCCCGGCGGGTACTGTAAGACCTAATGAATGCACGGTTTTTCCCTCTCCCTAGCTCCCCCCCCCCCCCCCCTCTCCTATTTTTTCATTATACCTATGTGTCCCATCCCGGCGACAACAGACATAAGCTAAGAAAGGCGTTCTAGTGCAAACTAAGAAAACCTCTCCGGTGCCGGCGGATCCAGGCCAGGGTTAACCCCTTTTTCCCTGTTCTGTTGGCACCAAGCCTATTACTAAAGAGGAGTACGCAAAACGGGGCAGGAAAGCGAACGGAAGAGGATAAAATGATTATTTTTATATATTTTGCATGCCGCCGGAATCGTTTCTGCTTTCTGAAGTAGTGAGCATGTTCCGCCGGAGTCATCTCCGGCGGGTCTACATATAATGATATTCCGGTATCAATGATTAGTTTAGTGCATGCTCCGCCGGATACAACTCCAGCGGGCCTATTCAGTGATACTCATGTATCAATTTTTAATCTACAGATGGTGTGCTGTCAAGAGACAGCTTGTACTGCAATCCTGCAGCAACCGTGCGGACAAGAGGTGTGTCGCACTCATGCGGGTTGCGCGGTCCAAGTTGACAACCTGGTAGTTTGGCACCCAGATGGGTGTGAGATCTGCTACAACTTGGTGCTAGAGCTCACTACCGACACGGTAGGTACCGGCTCATGGAATGAGATATTGAGATATTCTGCAGACACTTTTCAGATAGTCATAATTTAATTTACGGTTGTAGTTCTAAAAGTAAATGTCTCTTCCAGAACCCGCAGGCCGTCAAGGACTCAGCTCTCGCCACCCTCAAGATCTGGGTAGGAAGTTTTGGATGAGCTCTGTTCTCTGTTATACCCGAATGCTAAGATGTCGGCAGCCGTATCGGCGGATCTGGCGGCCCCGATCATCGCCAGGATTCGCGAGGAACCCAAGCCATACTGGCGGAAGACCTGGAAGATTTGGGAGATGATGTAGTCGAGGAGGTTGCTGCGATCAACCTGGACCTCGAGCCCATGATAACCGACGCCCAGGATGAAGGTAAGCGAGTAAGTGAGGCAGTAGGTACACAGGCTAAAGCACTGTCCTTTAGTCCGTCTCATTCTTCTTCATCTTCTTTTCAGGGTTTTATCAAGAGACCTTCGACTTCAGGGTGCAAGTCGGGGTCGGTAATCCCTAAGGTAAAAGCCAAATCAGACACCCGTAGAACTATTACCAAACCCCTCCCTAAGCCTTCCAAACCGAAGTCCCTTAGGGAGAGCCACTCCAGTTTGTCATCAGCCCCCAAACTGATGGCAGACGTGGAAAAAACTGCAACTCCTAGGCAGGGTTCAAGGACTAGACTAGCAAAACCGAGACCTCAGGACTCAGGTTTTGACCCAGCCGCTTTTTCCAGCATGCTTATGCTAGAGATGGGCAACCTGGTTCAATCCAAGTTCCAGGAGATCTCGGCCCAACTGGTTTCGAGTCTGGAAACATCAGGCCAGTCGATCCAATCTTTAGCCCAAAGAATGGAAAACCAGGAGTCACTAATGCAGGGAGTCCTCCAGTCCGGACACCCACAGCAACCTCTGGCTGTACCGGATGCCTCGAAACTGCCACCCTTCAAGAATAACAACCCTTGGAGGCTAGCTGTCCATGCCCCATTCTCAGAGGGCAGGCTATCAATAGAGGGGTATGGAACCCGACCAGTAGAAGATTTTGAATTCTACCCGCCGGGTCTCCAGTTTCCTTTTTCAGGGTATGCACACCTGACGGAGGAAGCTTTGATAAGGGAAGACAAGGTACCGAAGGAGACGGTCATTTTCCCCAGGGACCAGGCTCAGTCAGCATGGGTTCGTACTCTAGCCGAATGGGAATGTACGAACACTAAGTTGACTCGCCACAAGAGCCCATTCACCATGTTCGTGCTCCCGGATGACACCCCTATCCCGTGTACAACGAAGATTCTTGAGCTAACACTCCAGGCAGCAGCAGAGGACAAACCCATGCCTCAGATCAGCGAGACGGATTTACCATCCGTGCTCCTCCCGGGAGGTACAGAAAGTTGGCTTGATGCCCCGGCAACCTTTTCGGTAGGAAAGTTGAGCCAGGATTGTGCGACAACACTCTTTAGCGAGCGCTTGCCCAGACTCTCAGAAGCGCTTGTTAAAGCAGAGTATGAGGCCAGATGTCGCTTGTGCAGGTCCATCAATTCTGTCAATATGGCAGAAATGACAACCCTGGTATATACAGAAGAGCCCTTGTTCAAGATTCTAACGGTCATTACTTCACACCTTGCAGTGTGACGTATATGACTTCGCTGTAGCCAGAAGGAACTGCAGGAAGCACGTTCTGGCTGATGCTTCGATTCGTCAAGGCGCCAATCTGGGGAGCTAACCTGTTTCCCGAGACACTGGTTAATGAGGTCTTAAGCGAAGTAGCCAGGGTTAACCAGAGCTTACGAGTTCGCTGGGGACTGTTTCCCAAAAGAAGGTTTGACTCTTCTACAAGCCAACCTAGGGGAAAGAAAAGGGCAAGGAGGTTCCAACCTTTTCAAACGAACCAACTTCAGGCAATGGTCCAGGCGGTCCCAGTAGGCCAGCTGAACCAGCCATCCACTTCAAAGAACCAGCCTCAACATCAGTACATGCTTTACAGCGCCAACCCTCTTAGCAGCCTCAAAGCTCAACCACTTTTACACCTTCCCCGGCCTTTAATGCCTCCTATGAAAACCAAGGGGTTTTTCACGGCTACAACAAGTTTGCCAGAGGTAGTCAAGCCAGAGGAGCTTTCCGCAGAGCCGGCGGAAGAGCATCCGGCAGAGGAAGAGGCTTCAGAGGAAGCCAAGTAGTCGACCCTCAGCACAGTGAGACTCCTCACGTAGGAGGGAGGCTGTGCCTATTCAAGAACCGCTGGAAATTCAGCAATTGGGCACACAGCATAATATCAAAAGGACTGGGATGGAGTTGGAAGAAAGGGCCTTCTCCATCAACAAATTTTCATCAACATCCGACAATGGATCTGGTAGATTATGCCCAAGACCTTCTTCAAAAGAAGGTAATTACAAGAACCAAGTACTTAAAATTTCAAGGACTCTTGTTCAGCATTCCAAAGAAAGACTCAAACAAGCAAAGAATAATATTAGACTTGTCTCATCTGAACTCTTACATTCAATGCGACAAGTTCCACATGCTAACCGTTTCACAGGTACGGACCTTACTTCCCCGTGGGGCTGTCACCACCTCTATAGATCTTACAGATGCTTACTATCATGTTCCGGTAACAAGGCACTTCCGCCCCTTCCTAGGCTTCAGGTTGGGCAAGCAAGCTTACGCTTTCAAAGTAATGCCATTCGGGCTCAACATAGCGCCCAGAATATCTACAAAGTTAGCAGAAACAGTGGTACAAGAACTGAGAGCTCAGGGAATAATGCTAGTAGCCTACCTAGACGACTGGCTTATCTGGGCAAAAGACGACAAAGAATGTCACATGGCAACTCAAAAAGTAGTGAAGTTTCTGGAATACCTAGGTTTCCAGATAAACTAAAAGAAATCCCGACTCACTCCGGCATCACGGTTTCAGTGGTCGGGAATACAGAGGGATCTCAATTCACACAAACTGTCAATCCCACCGGTGAAATGGAGGGAAATAGCAAGCACTACGAGGCATTTCCTCAGAAACAAACAAACGTCCCGAAGGAACCATGAAAGAGTCTTAGGTTCGCTCCAATTCGCCTCAGTAACAGATGTTCTGCTAAAAGCCAAACTCAAGGACATAAACCGGGTTTGGCGGACCAGAGCGAACAGGAAATTACGAGACAAAATTTCCCGTATCCCAGCAATATTACGGAAAAGACTCCGTCCATGGACAGAAGTCAGGAATCTAGTAAAATCAATACCATTGCAGTTCCCTCCACCAAGCTTAGTGGTCCACACAGACGCATCACTAAGCGGTTGGGGAGGATACTCCCAATACGAAAAGGTTCAAGGCACTTGGTCAATTACACTCCGCCAGCTGCATATCACTGTCTTTGAAGCCATGGCAGTATTTCTAACCCTGAGGAAACTTTCTCCGGCGAAGAAAATCCACATCAGGTTAGTATTAGACAGTGCAGTAATAGTCCACTGCATAAACAGAGGAGGTTCCAAATCAAGTCACATAAACCATGTCATGATAGCAATCTTTTCGTTAGCAGCAAAGAATCAATGGCATCTATCAGCAACTCACCTGGCAGGAGTAAGGAACATAGTGGCAGATGCACTGTCAAGGACAACTCCACTAGAGTCGGAATGGTTCTTAGACAACAGGTCATCCAAATGGATCAGTCAGCAGTGCCCAGGTCTTCAAGTGGACCTGTTCACCACAGAATCCAACCACAAGTTAAAACACTATGTAGCCCCCAATCTGGACCCCATGGCCCAGGCCACGGATGCCAAGTCCATAGATTGGAACAATTGGAAGAATATTTACCTATTTCCTCCAATAAATCTACTCATGAAAGTCCTGGACAAGCTCAGATCCTTCAAAGGACGGATTGCTCTGGTAGCTCCCAACTGGCCCAAGAGCAAGTGGTACCCTTTACTAAGGGAACTGGGACTTCGTCCCAAACGGATCACCAACCCGAGGCTAACACAACTAGTACAAACGAGGACTGTGTACGCTTCCTCGTGGATTCAGAATGCCCTAACTTTATGGACTTCATGAAGTTTGTGGCACAAAAAGATGTCAACATGGATCCTGTTAACACTCGTTTTCTAGAGTCAGACAAACGAGAATCCACTCTTAGACAATATAACTCTGCGGTAAAGAAACTAGCCTCCTTCTTGAAGGAATCAAAGGTAAAGACGATGAATACGAATCTAGCTGTTACTTTCTTTAGGACCCTGTTTGAGAAGGGCCTAGCAGCTAGTACTATTACCACAACCAAATCTGCCTTAAGAAAAATTTTCCAGTTTGGGTTTAACATTAATTTAACAAATTCGTATTATTCATCAATTCTGAGGGCTTGCGCTAGATTAAGACCAGCAGACAGACCCCATACAGTCTCCTGGTTTCTGAATGACGTACTTAAACTAGCTTCAGACACCAACAATGAATCGTGTCCTTATACAACCCTTCTTAGGAAGACGTCAAGATATTTGTAAAACTTTTTGTAAGATGTATGTAACTTCATTAAAGAAGGTTGAATTACTTAATAGTCTAATTTCTCCCTTCCAGTAGCCTTTTAGGTGGTTTTTCCAAGCTTGTGCTTTCTATTCTCTGTTACTATTTCACGGAGCGACACAGGTTAGGCCCAGAAAAGGGATTTTGACAAAGGAAAACTCTATTTCTGGGTAGTGACCTATGTCGCCCAGTGAACCCACCCCTAAGGTCCTCACCCTGTAGGCACAAGCTTGGGAGCTATTTTCAGGAATGGCGATCGAGGCGCCTCTTTGGAAGGGGGGAAATTGACAAAGGAAGAGAATAAATGGCAGGAGACCTCTGGTAGTGTTTCACTCGCCCCAGTTTTTTTACTGACACCCTATACAGGGGTGAGCGAACCAAATTTATTCTGGTATAATCCAATGTAGCTTTTTATCTAGTATATTTAGCAATATTTATACCTTAGAAATGAGTGCTATAGGAATATTTCACTGGGCGACACAGGTCACTGACCAGAAATAGATTTTTCCTTTGTCAAAATCCCTTTTTTCATAACACAGCTGCTGGTCATCATCAAAGGGATAAATGATAAACATTACAACACGTGATAAGAGTATAAATGGACTCAGGATAATAGGCCATTTTCTATTATCCTCAGCAAATGCTAATACCCAGTTTACCTACTACTATGTCAAAACCAGAAGAATTGTTTACATGCATATTGTTTACATACAACCAAAATCCAACCAAGATGTCATTTCTTTTTCTGGTCACTCAAAAACCCAGAGCTCAGAGAAGTCTGTTCTTCACTTATTGATTCAGCTAAGTGCTTAGTTTTTAGTTCCAGTTAAAAATATTTAAGTTCAGATGTGGAGCAATGATTTATTGTGAGTGAAAAGCTGTAATCTGCTTATTTCACCAGCGCATATCAGGGCTTCTTGTGATTTATGATTGTTAGGCTAGGTCTGAGAATTTTGTTCTTTGCTTATTAATTTCATTACCCAGGTTTATGTACACATACAAGTTGAAAGCTAAGTGTACAATTTTAAATTTCAGTTCAAAATTTTGTTAGTTTATACTGTGGAACAGTGATTTTGGTGTGTGTGAAAAACTGCAAACCATAGTTTTTTACCAGAACATGTCGGCACTAGCAATTTAGGATCACTAGCTCCGAGAATTTCATTCTTTGCTTATTGATTTCATTACCGAAATTAATGGAAACTTCCAAAAGCTAAGTACTATGTAATTTCAAGTTCCATCTAAAGTTTAGATCATGGAACAATGATTTTAATGTGCGTGAAATGTCTTAAACTGGCTTTTTCATCAGTACACGTAGGCACTTCTTAGAGTTTGCAATTACTGAAAATGGGTTAATCCATTCTTGGCCACCAGTTATTACCCTGACCTTGCTTTTTATGCAAAAAATTACACATAAATTACAATTAAATACCGGCGACCAGCGGTTAACGACGCAATCGCTTAACGGCGAATCGGTTTTATGGCTGTCATAAAAAATATTAATGAAAAAAATAAGGTATTCTTACGGCACAATTTCTGGGATTGGCCTGTGTCGCCCAGTGAAATGTACCTTATAGCACTCATTTCAAGGTATAAATAATTGCTAAATATACCAGAGAAAAAAAGCCATATGGAATGCCAGAGTTACTACCTCTGGATCGATCACCTTCACAGGTGTCGGAATAAAAAGTGGGGCGAGTGGATGCCGCTACCACAGACCTCCAGCCAATTAGGTCTCTCCTCTCTCAAAACCCCTCTCCAGAGAGGAGCCGTTACAGCGGCCACCCTCCGCTCGCCACCACTTCCTCTGCCAAGATTCTTCATTCCTTCATAGCGCTCGTTAACATGTAGCCGTGTTATTGTTGTGAATTTCAATTTTGTGATTTTTTGGATTTATCACGTCTTCTGAATGTCAAGAAGCATCTTCATCTAGGTTGAGTATTATTTTCCTGACTTTGAAAGCGTTTGAGCAACAGTACATTTTATGTGGTGTTGTTTATTGATAATGTTCCTTAGGAGCCAAGCGTATCGTCTCTCAGGTCGGCCATTTAAATGCATTGTTGTTCGTGTACTTAGTCTCCTCAACTTTTTTATTATGATAAATCATTATCCCTTTTGCTCATTACAGTATAAGTTACTGTTATCATGGAATTTTACCATTTCGCTCCTGATGGGTTTCGATAGGTTGTTTTAATACATTTTGTCAAATTTAATTATAACCTATTACAGAGTTTCCCTCTCTCTCTCTCCTTTTCAAAGGCCTTCAGGAGCGATGTGGTTCCCTCACGAGAGTGCAATAATATTTCATTCAACTACATGCGCGAGTATTGTGTTGAAGCGACCTAGGCAAGCCTAGTGTTACGCATATTACTTGAGAAGTAAAAGAACTCTCACTATTTTGTGGTGCTCATGCATTTTATGTAGATGATTTTATTGTTATTTAGTTTATGTTACAATATTATTTGCTATTATATTGATGATGTTGGGAGTCCTACACGAATATTTATCTATCCTTGGCTGCATTATTACCGTTCCTAGCCTACCTGACCAAATCTAGGTTGGATTTTGGAAGTTAGGCTAGGCGGTTAAGAGTTTTTTCTCTCTACCTTAGTTGGTTTTAGTTCTGGTGATCCTGACCAGACTAATAATTTAGTTTTGCAAGGTGATCCTTTACTAGAGAATTCTCTCTTGTCACTGAATGTAGGTGCTAGACCCATCTTTCCTTACCAGGTCAATATATTCGATTTTGGAGGGTTAGTTTAGGTTCTGAGTTTCCTCTTTCGCGACGTTCCAGTAGGCGCCATCCTAAGCCCCTCGACCAGATTGGTATATCGGATTTTGGAGGGTTAGGCTAGGCTAGTAGATGGATTGTTTTTATTCGTCAGTACTTCCAATAATTCCTGTTTCAATATTTTGGTTTAGTTTAGCCTCAGCTAGTACCTCCTTTAGGGTGTCAGTTGGCCTGCCGTCTTCTGCCCCCTTTAGTTGTAGGTTTTTTCCACAGTTTCTCAGAAGGTGATAATCACTGTTGCCAGGCGATTACTAGTTACCCTTCCCCTCCGTGCTCTTCCTTCCGGCCCAGATTGTTTCCATTGGTGTTTCGTTAGCTTGCTGTCCTAGTAACCCGTACGGGGAACGGCAGCTGGAGCATTGAGCACCATCCAAGGGGGGATTAGTCGGAGGAAGTTAAGGAGTTGTAGATTATGTAATCTCTGTTAGTAACCCCTTTTCTGGGCTCAGCTCGTGTCGCTGCGCGAAATATCCTTTAATCTATTATTTCTAGGGTAAATGTACTAACACATACCAGAGAATAAATAAATAAAGAAAAAGGTCAGTACAACTGACTCGCTCACCCTCCAAGAGGGTGTCGGTATGAACACTATGGCGAGTGAGACCACTACCACGAGCCGAATGCCAATAGAAATCTCCCACTACAAAATCCCCACAAGAGGAGAGCCGACCCACAGAGTGGGCAGCAACTACTACTACTCCATCCCATGCTGCCGACTGCTGCGCCTCTGGTGGCCATCCTTTTCTGTTAGCGCACACGGTATACACGTGCCCTTTTTTACTCTGTGTTATTTGTGCCCTTTTCTTTGGATTTATTTATCATGGAGCGTGCAGCCATCGCAGCAGCTAAGTTAAGTACTCAGTGTTTATTGCTAATTGGTTTTTCCGGCCCTGTGCCCGTATTTGCCGTTTTTTAGGTATAAATACGAACTCTAGGTCGGAAGCATGGCAGCATGGTCTGCCTCGTGGCGGGTTCGTTCTTGGTCTCCCATACCCAGAACATTCCCTTACTTTAGTACGCTCTATTTTAATCATCCGTTTTGTTTAGGGTACAGTCTACACGGTTTTTGTCATGCATGCATGTCTTTTACCTTATGTAGGCTCCTTCTATCCAGACCCTAGCCTCGGCTCTTAGTATCGGCCCCAGCTAGCTTTGAGTGGTAGACTTTCCTTCGGGTTAGTCGTACACTCCTGGATTTTTTCTCCTACTATTTTGTTTTCCTCCTTTCTTTATTTATTTATTTTATATTATATTATATATTATGTTAGGTTAGTGTAGGCGTCTGGCTCATTTAGCCTAGGTTAGGGCCCATAGGGCCCATATGCTACCGCTCCTCAGTTCGGTTGCTTCCCGATAGCATCTCTCTGATCAGCCGGTTGTGTCTTCTAGGCCTTTTTGATTCATTATTTTGTTGTTACCGCCCCGTGGTCACTACGTGATCACGGAGCAGCCAGACGCCTGTCCAGTCATCTTCCCCCCTCCCGCTCTTCCATAGAGTCGGGGGGTGGGTTGGTCTACCCATGCTCGCTCCGCATACCCGAGCCTGCCTCCCTCTCCCCCAGGCGGAGGGAGTAGAGGGACGGGACAGACCCAGACTGGACTCGACCTCTCCAGCTTCTCGGTCCGGCCGGATGGTAAAGGTGGGGGGGACTGGCCTTTCCCCCCTCCGTTGCTACTCCGTCGCTCCGTTGCTAGCCCGAGTCTGTTTGTCCTCTCGCTCTTTCCCACATTACTGGGGCTCCTTTGCCACCGGAGCCCCGGCATCCAGCGGAAAGGTGCTAGTCCACCCAGAAGGGTGGACCGGGATATACAGTTGGTCCCTACTAACCACTCCGTCTCGCTGAGTCACGACACTCCGCCACGCACTGGACTTAGTCCGGTACGTTCGTATTTTATAGGTTTAAGTTCTGTTATGTTAAACTAGTAAGTTTATCTTAAGCTACCTTAAACCATCCCCCCTCCCTTACCTGTCTCACCGGATCTCTCCGGGGTTATAGCCTATTCAGGCGTTAAGGGAGGGGTTATGCCCAAATTTTTTCCGAGCTCCGGCATGCAACAGAGTTCTTCTGTCCTTTAGCCTGTAAGTGATAGCCTTTAAGATACTCATGTGTCTTTTCACTTACAGACCACCAACTGTGAGCATCCGGGATGCGCCGCCACACTTCAAGACCCATGTGGACATGAAGTTTGCCGGTCCCATGCTCCATGCGCGACTCCGCACGGGGACATCCAGGTCTGGTATCATGAGACGTGTACCATCTGTTATGATCTGGTGAGCCAGCTTTTAGACGGGGTAAGTATTCCAACTCCGTTAGTCAGTCCCCATTTTGTTATAATTCTTAAGTTTTCTAAATTCATCTTCCAAACTTAAGATAAAAATTCATGGGGTTTTCCAGCCCCTATAATTTTAAGTTAAGCTTTTAATTTAGTTTTAGTTTTAAGTTTAATCTTAAAATCTAATCAATACCCTCTCTTCCAGGCCCCGGCTGTGAGGGATACCGCACTGGCAACCCTGCGGGCCTGGGTCGGCGGTTTTGGGAAGAACGCCGCCAAGGGTATGCCCTACATTCTTGAAAAGAAGTTGGCGGTACTGATCTTCCCCGGAGGCAAGTCTACAGGCTACGTCGACCCAGCAGAGGCGGCCCCGACTATCGCTTTCATTCAGCAACAGCTTGCTGCCTCATTGACGGATCAAGGCCAGGACATCTCCTCGGAAGTCGCGACATTGGACATTAATATTGAACCTATGGTAGGTGTAGACGACCTGTTGGTCGAGGTAGGTACGTTGGACGCCCAAGGGATGCCCTTGGGTGCTACTGGATCTTCTACCCCTGCAACCTCTCCATCCTTCCAAGGCTTTACAGGGGTAGAATTATATACTTCTCCTGACGCTTCCGTTAGACCCAAGGTCAAAGGTCAAGCTGTAAAAACCTTGACTAAGACGTCGTCGTCATCTAAAAAGACGGCGTCGGCGTCATCTTCCTCTCGTAAGTCTCCGGCTAGAAATCCCGGAGCAGAGAAGTCTAAAGCTTCTGGGTCCGGCTCTAAATCTTCTAGGAGTAGATCCTCCAGGGAGAGATCACGCACTCCGGCAGAGTCGACAGTTTCACTACCCTTGGTTCCGGTTCAGAGCCACCCTTCCACCTCCGCAGCAGCTCCGGCTTTGGATTCCAACGCTGGTCTGTTGCAACAAGTGGGCGATCTGGTTGGTTCTCTGAAAACCAGTATGGAACAAATGTTCTCCCGGTTGTCTGATAGGATCAACTCTCAGGACAATATTATAGCCGGACTGAGCCAAGCTCCACTAGCTTCTCCCCCACCGTTCAGCACAGGGGGAGCCCAATTACCCCCGTATGACTCTCTACCTCCGTTCTCAATGAACAATCCTTGGAGAGTAGCGTCATACGCCCCCTTCCAAGACGGGCTTATCTCTATCCCGGAATGTGGAACTCGGAGGATTGAAGACTTCGAGTTTTACCCGGAAGACCTTCAGCCTCCGTTCATCGGCTACGCCAGGCTCACCGCCTCGGCCATGACTCGGGACGATAAGGTGCCGAAAGAGACAGTCCTCTATTCAAGAGACCAGGCTCAGAGAGAATGGCTCAGGTGTCTAGAGGACATGGATTGTTCCAATACAAAGATTCAACCATTTAAGAGTCCTTTTACGATCTTTACAATGGAAGAGAGTACCCCGCTCCCTTTCTTGACAAAGATCGCTACAACCACCATTCCAGCAGCCCAGAAGGGGGATTCGATGCCTCAGCTGAAAGAAGCAGATCCTACGTCTCCTTTGCTTCCCTCAGCCGGTGAGTTGTGGGAAGATTTACCCAACACCTTTTCAGCGGGCAAACTCAAACCAGACTGTGCTATGGAGCAGTTTGGTGAGAAGCTACCTAGGCTTCCGGATAGCCTTATTCAGGCGGAATTTGATGCTAAATCGAGGTTAGCCAGGTCTATTAATACCATGGCCATGACCGAGGTGGCTACCATTTCCTATGGTTCTGAGCCACTCTTTAAGCTTCTCACCAAGTCTCTGACTCAAACGGTGCAGTCTGATATGTTTGAGTTCGCCACGGCTAGGACGAATTGTAGGAAACATGTCCTCCAAGAAGCAACAATTCGGCATGAGCCGAATAAGTTGCTTACATCGAGCATCTGGGGAGCAGACCTCTTCCCAGAGGCGATGGTGAAGGAGGTCCAGGCAGAGGCTACGAGATTAAACCAAAGCCTTAAAGATCGTTGGGGTCTTACGGCCAAGAGACGCCAAGATCAAGTGGTCAAAGGTAAGGCTCAAAGGAAACCCAGACGTTTCCAGCCCTACCAGAAGAAACAGCCACGCTTTACTCAGCAGGTTCCAGCTGTCCCGTTGGTGCAAGCAGCCCAACCCAGTCGCAGCCAATCTATGTTATTTCCCCCCAGCCTCAACCCTCCACCTCTTACGCTCTCTCTCCAGCCTACAATCAAGTCTTCGAGGGTCAGGCTTCCCAAAAGTATGACCGCTCGGGTAAGGGAGGCAGAGGTAAGCGATCCTTTCGTGGGAGAGGATCGGGAGGGCCCTTCAATAGAGGAAAGCATTTCAGGGGAGGCCGAGGAGGCTACCAAAACCAATGAGGATTTTCAGGTAGGAGGGAGACTGTTTCACTTCCGCCACCGGTGGAACTTCAGCAAGTGGGCGCAGAGCATTGTGTCAAAAGGCCTGGGTTGGAGCTGGATAGCGGACCCGCCCCCATCCAGACCTTTCCGCCAACTTCCATCCAAAGAATTGACGGAGTATGCGGAGGACCTCCTTCAGAAAGGAGCTATAGCGAGAGTCAACAGGTTAAAATTTCAAGGACGCTTATTCAGCGTGCCAAAGAAAGGCTCACAAAAAAGAAGGGTAATCTTAGACTTGTCCCGCTTAAACTTAGCCATTCGCTGCGACAAGTTCAAGATGCTCACGATCTCGCAGGTACGGACCTTACTTCCCCGTGGGGCCGTCACCACCTCTATCGATCTTACAGACGCTTACTATCATATCCCTATTGCAAGACACTTCCGTCCGTATCTGGGCTTCAAAATAGGAGACCAGACATTCTCCTTCAAGGTAGTTCCTTTCGGGCTCAACGTAGCACCCAGGGTGTTCACGAAGTTGGCGGAAGTGGTGGTTCAACAACTAAGGTCGCAAGGGGTTATGGTAGTAGCGTATCTCGACGATTGGTTAATCTGGGCTCCAACAGTCGAGGAATGCCACAAAGCAACACTGAAAGTGATTCAGTTCCTGGAATATCTAGGTTTCAAGATAAACAGGACCAAGTCAAGACTCACTCCAGAGTCAAACTTTCAGTGGCTGGGCATTCAATGGAATCTATCCTCCCATACTCTGTCGATTCCATCAACCAAGAGGAAAGAAATAGCGAAGTCAGTCAAGCAATTTCTGAGTCACAAACTGGCGTCGAGAAGAACTCAGGAAAGGATCCTGGGTTCACTCCAGTTTGCATCAGTGACAAACATCTTGATGAAAGCCAAACTGAAAGACCTAACCAGAATCTGGCGCTCATGAGCAAATGTCAGGTCCAGGGACAAATTATCCTCAGTCCCTCAGATTCTACGGAATCGACTTCGGCCGTGGGCAAAAGTCAAGAACTTATCGGTTTCAGTACCCCTTCAGTTTCCTCCTCCGGGGATCACCATCCACACAGACGCTTCATTAAGCGGTTGGGGAGGATATTCCCAGTTCAAGAAAGTTCAGGGAACTTGGTCACTTCAGTTCCGTCAGTTCCATATAAACGTACTGGAAGCGATGGCAGTGTTCTTGACCCTAAAAAGGTTACGTCCGCCAAAGTACTCCCACATAAAGCTAGTCTTGGACAGCGCAGTGGTAGTACATTGTATAAACAGGGGAGGCTCCAAATCGCGCCATCTAAATCATGTCATGGTAGCCATCTTCTCCCTGGCGGACAAGTTCAGTTGGCACCTCTCCTCCACCCATATAGCTGGAGTGAGAAACGTCATAGCAGATGCTCTATCCCGATCAGTACCTCTAGAGTCGGAATGGTCACTGGACAACATTTCATTCCAATGGATTCTTCAGAGAGTTCCAGGGCTACAAGTGGATCTCTTCGCATCCCAAGCGAACCACAAACTCCCATGTTATGTGGCCCCCAACCTGGACCCTCTGGCCTATGCCACGGACGCCCTGGCCCTAGACTGGAACAACTGGGAGAAGATTTATGTCTTTCCTCCAGTGAATCTTCTCATGAAGGTACTGAACAAACTCAGGACATTCAAGGGTCAAGTGGCTCTAGTAGCCCCAGACTGGCCGAAGAGCAATTGGTACCCTCTAATTCTGGAACTGGGTCTTCGCCCTCTTCGGATTCCCAGTCCCAAGCTCTCCCAGTCAGTACAAACGAAGACTGTGTTCGCTTCCTCAGGAATTCTCAAAACCCTAACTTTATGGATTTCATGAAGTTTGCAGCGAAAAGGGATGCGAATATTGACCCTCAAAATATTCTCTTCTTGGAATCCGATAAAAGGGATTCAACTTTGAGACAGTATGATGCTGCTGTCAAAAAGTTAGCAACCTTCCTAAGAGAATCAGATATTAGAATCATGACAATCAATTCAGCTATATCCTTTTTCAGATCGTTATTCGAAAAAGGATTAGCAGCTAGCACCATTACGACAAACAAGTCAGCCTTGAAAAAGATTTTTCAATTTGGTTTCAACATAGACTTGACAGACTCCTACTTCTCGTCTATTCCCAAGGCTTGTGCTAGACTTAGACCTTCTGTAAGGCCTACGTCAGTATCATGGTTCTTAAATGATGTTCTAAAGCTGGCTTCAGAAACTAATAATGACACATGTTCATTTATAATGCTCTTAAGAAAAACTCTATTTTTATTAAGCTTGGCCTCAGGAGCTAGAATTTCAGAACTGTCGGCATTATCCAGAGATCCGGATCATATTCAGTTCCTTCCCACAGGGGAAGTCCTACTTTCTCCGGAACGTAGTTTTATAGCTAAGAATGAAGATCCTTTGATGAGGTGGGAACCATGGAAGGTACTACCCCTTCCACAAGATATATCTCTTTGCCCAGTATCGACCTTACGAGCCTTTCTGTCTAGGACCTCCTCATCCTCATCGGGTCCTCTCTTTATGAGAGAAAAAGGTGGTACTTTATCTATTAAAGGCATCAGGCAGCAAATCTTGTACTTTATTAAACAAGCCAATCCTGACTCTTTTCCAAAAGCGCATGATGTCAGGGCAGTAGCCACCTCAATTAACTATTTCCAACATATGAACTTCGATGAGTTGAAAAAATATACTGGATGGAAATCGCCGACAGTATTTAAACGTCATTACTTAAAGTCCTTGGAAGCTCTGAAATTTTCAGCAGTGGCGGCGGGTAACATAGTTTCCCCCGACTCTGCCTAATCTTTAGTAGAAGATCCAGTCCTCCTTTCTACCTGTCTCACCCAACAGTTCGTCTATTCCTGCCTTGTTCATCTACGGTTACCTTGTGTCTTAGCTGCTTTTATGATGATATGGTGGGTGTCCCTTATTTTTTTGCTAGGGACACTCACAATCGATTGTATATATTGATCTCTTGGATGTGATCCCCTTATTTTTATGCTAGGGGATACATCTTAATTGCATTGGTTACGGGTTTTGTATATTAAGTTATATACATTCCTTTATATATTGTTATTATGGAAGTTTGTTCTGTTCAACTTATTGTCTTAATTGCTCTAAAGTTCTTGATACATATCAATACACAGATACTATTTCAGAACATATATGCCATGTAAGCCCTGTATATATGTAAATTACCTTAGGTTAAGAAATATTATTAGCATTAAGTTAATTTAAACAATATTTCTAATTTTGTATCATTGTGTATATGTATCTTTATTAGCAATTATATTCTTTTATTTTATTTTATCTTTTATTTGAGACCTCTTTTTTGTTTTGTTCAAATTTATTTACAATCTTGTGCTATTTCTCTGGTACGATTTCGCGCAGCGACACGAGCTGAGCCCAGAAAAGGGATTTTGACGTAAGGAAAAATCTATTTCTGGGCGATTGGCTCGTGTCGCCAGCGAAATATCCTTTAATCTATTATTTCTAGGGTAAATGTACTAACACATACCAGAGAATAAATAAATAAAGAAAAAGGTCAGTACAACTGACTCGCTCACCCTCCAAGAGGGTGTCGGTATGAACACTATGGCGAGTGAGACCACTACCACGAGCCGAATGCCAATAGAAATCTCCCACTACAAAATCCCCACAAGAGGAGAGCCGACCCACAGAGTGGGCAGCAACTACTACTACTCCATCCCATGCTGCCGACTGCTGCGCCTCTGGTGGCCATCCTGAAGTTAGCAGACAATCTTGAGCGATGGGTAGGGTGGGATTTCGCTGGCGACACGAGCCAATCGCCCAGAAATAGATTTTTCCTTACGTCAAAATCCCTTTTTTGTAATTTTACTAGTTACCCTTCCCCTCCGTGCTCTTCCTTCCGGCCCGGATTGTTTCCGGTGGTGTTTCGTTAGCTCGCTGTTCTAGTAACCCTTCCGGGGAACGGCAGCTGGAGCGTCGAGCACTATTCCGGGGGGATTAGTGCTCTGTGTTTCTCGGTCGATGTGTGATCTATCATCAATCTCACCAGGTTGTTACACACCGGGAGTTATTAGTATTGCTGTGTCCGCCGCTCTGTTTTCCATTATTTCACTATTTTATCGCTACAACCCCCATTCCGGTAGGGGTGGAACTAGGTTTAGAATACTTTTCCAATTAACTTGGAATAGCTACTCTTTTCCGGTGCGTTCAGATTCAGACCAGGTTTACCTGGCTCCCTGTTCTTCTCCTATTAGGCCAGTTCCGTCGGTCTTAGTGATCATGATAGCGAGATTATGGACTCCGGAGCAAGCGGAGACTTTCACAGTTTGATATTTAGTAAGAATTCTTACTGAGGAGTTGATTTTTTCCCTGTAACTAGTTGTTATAAAACTAGTTTAAGTGTACTCATGTATCAATTCTAACTTACGGATGGTACACTGTCTGGAGTTGGGCTGTTCAGCCGTTCTCCAGCAACCTTGTAGGCATGTAGTCTGCCGATCTCATGCCACCTGTTCGGCGCGGATGGACAACATCCTGGTCTGGCATCCATATGGTTGCAAAGTATGTTATGCCTTAGTGCAAAACGTAACTAATGAGTCGGTAGGTACCATCCGCACCTTAGTAATGTTTATTTTTTAATCATAGTTCCATATAGGATGGTCAATTTCTGGAGGATCTGATTTTGTCCTTTCTTACAGACCCCTCTGGCGCTCAAGGCCTCCTCACTAGCAAACCTTAAGATCTGGGTGGGCGGCTATTGTAGGAACGTGATCGCTGGATGCCCCTATATGCTGTCGGAGATGTGTTCCCTCCTTTATCCCAATGCAAGGACTTCAGCAGCAGTAGCTAGGGAACTTGCGGCTCCTATCATAGAGAGGATCCATCTGGATACCCAGATCCCCCTGGAAGAGGGTTTATGTGAGGAAGTGACCGGAGAGGTAACAGACATCAGCCTGCATCGAGAACCTATGGCCATCGACTCTCAGGAAGAAGGTAGGGAGGTAAGTGAGGTAGAAGGTCTTAGCTCTAACATTACTGTATTTAGTCCATCTTCTTCTTCATCTTCCTTCCAGGGCTTCTAAAAGTCCAGGATCCTTGGGGAAAGGTCTGGCTCGGTAATCCCAAAGGTAAAAACTCTAACAAAGAAGTCCCTGCAGAAGGCTGCCAGACCACCTAAGCCTTCTCCAGTGGACTCCGCCAGGTCATCATTGGCTACCAAGCCTTTGACTGCCTCGGCGAAAGCTACTCCCCACATAAGGGGTCGAGAGCTAAAGGTCCTAAAACCAGACCATTGGAATCCGGCTTCAACCCCGACGCTTTTGCAAATCTTCTCATGGAGAAGATGGGCAGCATGGTAGACTCAAGATTCCAATCAATGTCTTCTCAGCTCACTTCAGGCTTAGAAACATCAGGACAGTCCAACCTGTCTCTTGCTCAGAGACTACAAACTCAGGAGAGTTTGCTGGCCGGACTAATTCAGTCTGGAGGCACACAGCAATCCTTTGTTGTACCAGATGTGTCTAAGCTCCCGCCATTCAAGGACAGCAACCCATGGTAGTTGGCTTTGCATGCTCCTTTCTCCGAGGGCATGCTGACAATTGAGGGAGGTGGCACCCGTCCGGTGGAAGATTATGAATTCTTCCCGGCGGGCCTCCAATTTCCCTTCCCAGGCTACGCTCGTTTAGCCGAGGAAGCCTTTGTAAGGGTAGACAAAGTCCCCAAGGAGACGGTGATCTATCCTAGGGATCAGGCACAGTCGGCATGGCTCCGCACCCTTTCAGAATGGGAGTGCATCAACACTAAGTTGACGCCAAATAAAGGTTGTTACACCATGTTCGTGGTAGGGGATAACATCCCGACCCCTTGTACTTCCAAGATTGCGGAATTAACTCTGGAGGCCGGAATAGAGGAGAAACCAATGCCTCAACTTAGAGAGACAGAGCCTACCTCTCTGCTCTTTCCCGGAGATTTGGAGTGCTGGGTGGGCACTCCGGAAACTTTCACAGTGGGCAGACTCAACCCGGAGTGTGCTTCCACAGTTTAGTGAAAGGCTACCCAGAATTCCAGATGCCTTGGTAAAGGCAGAATTTGAAGCTAAATGTAGACTGAGTAGGTCGATCAATTCGGTTACTACAGCAGAATTGACGGCCTCTGTCTACTCTGAGGAACTTTTATTCTGGGTCCTAACAAAGTCGCTGCTGCAGACTTTCCAGTGTGACCTGTATGACTTTGTGGTTGCTAGGCGGAATTGCTGGAAGCATGTCCTGGCCTACACTTCCATCAGGCACGAGCCTAACAAACTCATTAAGGCTTCGATCTGGGGACCCAAACTCTTCCCTGAGGACGTAGTTAATGGCGTCATCAGTGAGGCAGCTAGGGCTAATCAGAACCTTCGTGTTCGCTGGGGCCTTCCCTTCAAGAGGAAGTTTGAGGCTTCCGGACCACAACCCAAAAATAGGAAGAGGGTCAGGAAGTATCAGCCCTTCCAGACCTCTCAGTCACAGTGGTGAAAGCAGTCCCTGTCTCCCAGCTTGGCCAACCCTCGACTTCTAAGGCACGACCACAGCAGCAATTTGTCCTATTACAAAGTCAGCCAACTCAACAACAGCCCTCAATTCGGCTACATTCGTGACATCCCCTGCTTTCAACGCTTCATTTGAAACGCAGGGAACTTTTCAAAGCTATAATAGGCAAGCAAGAGGTAGTAGAGCAAGAGGAGCTTACAGGCACAGAGCTACCCCCAGGGGCAGAGGTTTCAGAGGAGGCAGAGGAAGTAAGACCTCAATCAACCAATGATCCTCTCCAGGTAGGTGGGAGACTGTACCTCTTCCGGGACCATTGGACCTTCAGTCCATGGGCCCAAAGTATAGTATCAAAAGGTCTGGGGTGGAGATGGATAAAAGGGCCTCCTCCACCAGTCAGATTCCACCAAATCCCAACGACAGACCTTCTAAATTATGCCAAAGACCTTCTCCAGAAGAAGGCAATAAAGAAGGTCAGACACCTGAATTTTCAAGGACGTTTGTTCACCGTGCCAAAGAAGGACACGGACAAACGAAGAGTGATTCTGGACTTGTCCCGTCTCAACTCATACATTCAATGCGACAAGTTCCGCATGCTAACCGTTTCGCAGGTACGGACCTTACTTCCCCGTGGGGCCGTCACCACCTCTATCAATCTTACAGATGCTTATTATCACGTCCCGATAACGAGAAACTTTTCTCCCTACCTAGGATTCAAACTAGGAAGACAGGCTTACTCTTTCAGAGTAATGCCATTCGGGCTCAATATAGCGCCCAGAATATTCACCAAACTGGGAGAGACAATAGTTCAGGAACTAAGAGTTCAGGGGGTTACGCTAGTAGCTTACCTAGACGACTGGCTTATTTGGGCACCCAACAACAAGGAATGTCGCCGGGCAACAGCCAAAGTAATAAAATTCCCAGAGTATCAGGGATTCCAGATAAACAAGGAAAATTCCCGTCTCATTCCAGCGTCTCGCTTTCAATGGTTAGGAATCCAGTGGGATCTAACCACACACAAACTATCTCTTCCGCCAACCAAGTGCAAAGAGATAGCAAAAGCTACGAAACAATTCCTAAAAAACAGATGGGCTTCTCGTCGTACCCAAGAAAGAGTATTAGGTTCACTTCAGTTTGCTTCACTAACAGATCTCTTGTTGAAAGCAAGACTGAAGAACATCAACTGGGTATGGCAGAAAAGAGCCAACAGCAGACTCAGAGACAAAATCTCCTTGATTCCGCTGATACTAAGAAAAAGACTTCATCCATTGGACGACAATCAAGAGTCTTTCCAAGTCAGTTCCACTCCAATTTCCCCCGCCGTCTCTAATAGTCCACATGGACGCCTCTATGAGCAGATGAGGGGGCTATTCTCAGCACAAGAAAGTTCAAGGAAAATGGTCGACGGTATTCCGCCAGCTTCATATCAACATCCTGGAAGCAATGGCCATTTTCCTGACCCTAAAAAGACTAGCTCCGGCCAGGAACATTCATATCAGACTAGTCTTGGACAGTGCAGTGATAGTTCACTGCCTAAACAGAGGAGGCTCCAAGTCAAGCCACATAAATCATGTGATGATGGCGATCTTCTCGCTTGGCAATGAAACATCATTGGCACCTGTCAGCTACTCACCTGGCAGGCATACGAAATGTCATTGCGGATTCTCTATCCAGGACAACTCCGCTGGAATCGGAATGGTCCCTGGACACAAAATAATTCCATTGGATTTGCCTACAGACTCCATCCTTCAGGTGGACCTATTCACCACGGAGTCCAACCACATACTTCCATGTTATGTGGCTCCAAATTTGGATCCTCTAGTTCACGCCACAGATGCGATGTCCATAGACTGGAACAATTGGCAGAAGATTTACCTGTTTCCGCCAATAAACTTTTTGATGAAAGTTCTACACAAACTCAGATCTTTCAAAGGGCAGATAGCGTTGGTAGCACCCAACTGGCCGAAGAGCAATTGGTTTCCTCTTCTACTAGAGTTGAAACTTTGGCACAGAAGGATTCCCAACCCAAAGTTGACTCAGGTGGTACAAACTCAGACTGTGACAGCTTCTTTAAGAGTTCCGAATGCCCTAACTTTATGGACTTCATGAAGTTTGCGGCACAGAAAGATGCTAATATTGACCCGCTAAACACACTATTTGTCAAATCAAACAAAAGAGAATCGACACTCCGGCAGTTGATTCAGCAGTGAGGAAATTAGCCATCTTTTTAAAAGAATCAGATGCTCAGACAATGACTACGAATCTGGCAATTTCATTTTTTAGAACCCTGTTCAAAAAAGGCCTAGTCACTAGTACTATTACTACGACTAAATCCACCTTGAAAAAGATATTTCAGTCTGGCTTTAATATTGATTTAACAGATTCGTACTTCTCGTCTATACCTAGAGCATGTGCTTGGCTGAGACCAGTAAATTGACCTCATACGGTCTCCTGGTTTTTAAATGAAGTACTCAAGTTAGCTTCAGATACTGATAATGAATCGTGCTCTTATATAACCCTTCTCAGGAAAACATTATTTTTACTGAGCCTGGCCTCAGGTGCTAGAATATCAGAACTGTCGGCTCTCTCTAGAGAACCAAATCATATTGATTTCCTCCCGTCAGAAGAAGTTCTGCTTTCTCCGGACCTAAAATTCTTGGCAAAGAATGAAGACCCTCAGAACAGACGGTCCCCGTGGAAGATTGTCCCTCTTCCACAGGACCCATCATTATGCCAAATTATTACTCTAGTCTTATCTTGACAGGACTTCTAATAGGTCTTCAGGTCCTCTTTTTATTAGAGAGAAAGGTGGAACCATTTCCCTAAAAGGCATCAGACAACAAATTCTTTATTTTATTAAACAAGCTAATCCGGATTCAGTTCCTCAGGTACATGATATCCGAGCAGTAGCTACCTCAGTTAACTATTTTCATCATATGAACTTTGATGATCTCAAAAAGTATACAGGTTGGAAATCCCCGACAGTATTTAAACGCCACTATCGAAAGTCTCTAGAGGCCCTTAAATATTCTGCAGTGGCTGCAGGAAACGTTGTCTTACCTGATACAGACTAATTATGTAGTTTGTGAAGTTGGATATTATTAATTATCATTATTTTGACTATTATTACCTTTTGGTACACCCTCTCACCTACCTACCTCGCTTGTATTCCCTCCCTTCTTGCCTTCTTATATCGGACTGGATTGCTTATCAACCCACTCCTGTACTTGTACATGGTCCATTATTCATATAACTGTATATTCATTAACTATGTTGACTTTCCGGGTGATGGTATGAACTTGGCCATATATGTTTTTTACACTAATTACTCCTGTTTTGGTCATTGTTAAACTTAGACCATTAAAACATGATGGTAAGGAAAAGTTTTATTTTCATTTTATATATATAAATGTTTTAGTTCTTATTCTCAATCTCCCAAGCTTGTATGGCTGATTCTCTGTTACTATTTCACTGGGCAACACAGGCCAATCCCAGAAAAGGGATTTTGACAAAGGAAAAATAAATTTCTGGGTGAAAGCCTGTGTCGCCCAGTGAATCCATCCCTCTCTTTTCCTTTCACCACCCTTTTAGCTGGCCCAAGCTTGGGTGCATATTCAGGAATGTAGAATCTTGGCAGAGGAAGTGGTGACGAGCGGAGGGTGGCCGCCGTAACGGCTCCTCTCTGGTGAGGGATTTTGAGAGAGGAGAGAACTAATTGGCTGGAGGTCTGTGGTTGTGGCATACACTCACCCCACTTTTTATACCGACACCTGTGAAGGTGATCGATCCAGAGGTAGTAACTCTGGCATTCCATATGGCTTTTTTCTCTGGTATATTTAGCAATTATTTATACCTTGAAATGAGTGCTATAAGTACATTTCACTGGGCGACACAGGCCTTCACCCAGAAATAGATTTTTCCTTTGTCAAAATCCCTTTTTCGGTTAACAGTGCCACTAACACTGTTATATCTAACAAGTACATACATTTCTAGGAATACCGTTCAGACCATAAAGGTTATGCAAATGATATAAAAAAAATTTTATAGAGTTATTACATAGGTATTAAGGTAAAATACATAAATGCCTCTGACGCTCTTCTATGCCAATAATATAGTTTAAGTGCAAATTTAGCTATGGATGTGGCAATTTATAAATATTCATGCTTTTATGTTTAAAATGTGTATGAAAATGTATTACGTATAGGGTACTTTTATTTCTGCACAGACATATGATACAAAGGCAGCTTTTGAAACTGCCCTTCACGTTATCAAAGAGGATGTATTTTCATGTTTGTTCTTGTGAGCCACTGCCTGCCACTGTTCTGAAAATAACGAGTTAAAAAACGTGCAAATTTAGAGATCGATGTGGCGATTTTATAAATGTTCATGCTTTGATGTTTAAAATGTGTATGAAAATGCTTTGATGTTTAAAATGTGTATGAAAATGTATAAGTTAAATCTTAACCTTCTTATGCCGATTGGATGTATTAAACGTCGACATAAATTGTCTGTTGGCTGCCGATTGGACGTAAGGTATGTCGATAAAAAAAAGTTTTTTTAAAAATTCATGGAAAAATACTATAAGTACAATCGTTACCCAGGCGCGCAAGCGCGAATTTCTTTCTTATCGCACTAAAAAGTATCAGTGACATATCTTAGAAATTATTTCGTCACTTTGACATACTTTTTGCACCATTTTAAATTAGCCGTTACATAAAGTTTTATATATGAAAATGTGCACAATTTCAAATAGAATACAACAAAAAAATACTCATGATTGTAGATTTTATCAGTTTTGAAATATTTCATATAAATAAGGATAAGTGCCAAAATTTCAACCGTCGGTCAACTTTGACTCTACCAAAATGGTAGAAAAACGCAATTGTAAGCTAAAACTCTTATATTCTAGTAATATTCAATCATTTACCTTCATTTTACAACAAATTGGAAGCCTCTAGTACAATATTTCGATTTATGGTGAATTTATGAAAAAAAAAAAAAATTTCCTTACGGGACGTAACTCTTCCGAAAAAAATCAAAATTTTTTTTGTCCGATTGTCGTAATGTTTGCATTATTTTAAATTAGCCATTACATAGTTTTGTATATGAAAATGTGCGCAATTTCATGTAGAATACAACTAAAAAAAATTGAAGGTTGTAGCTTTACTAATTTTTTAAATATTTGCATATAAGTCACGAAAAATAGATAAAAAAACACTTTCGGTCAACTTGACTCGACCGAAATGATCAAAAAACGCAATTGTAAGCTAAAACTCTTACAATTTAGTAATATTCAGTCATTTATCTTTATTTTGCAACAAATTTGAAGTCTCTAGCACAATATTTAGATTTATGGTGAATTTAAAAAAAAAAAACTTTCCTTCCCTCCACACGCGGATTCTCCGCCACAAATCTCCAAAATGCGTACGTCCCATTCTCGTAATGTTTGCACCATGTTAAATTAGCCATTACATAAAGTTTTACATATGAAAAGGTGCGCAATTTCATGTAAAATACAACAAAAAATAATTGAAGGTTGTAGCTTTTCTCATTTTGGAAATATTTGCATATAAAAAATATATATATAAACATTTTGACTTCAGTCAACTTTAACTCGTCCGAAATGGCAGAAAACTGCAATTGTAAGCTAAAACTCGTACAGTATCGTAATATTTAATCATTTGTCTTCATTTTGAAACAAATTGGAAGTCTCTAGAACAATATTTAGATTTATGGTGAATTTAAAAAAAAAAAAAATTTTTTTACATCTGCACGTTGCAAATTCATGCATTATTTTGTGATAATATTTTCTCTGTGTTGCTTTGATAGTTTTACAATGTGTTATATACCAAAATGATTGCAATTTAGTGTACAATACAACGAAAAAAATTAACTCGTTAGCTTTAACCGTTTTGCTCACAGCGCGATTTGAATACAATTATATATGAAATTTTGTTTTTGTGCTATCATATATCTCATTATTTATATATGATAATGATATTTTTTCCATTTCTGATGGTTGCATACTAAATTTCAGGCAATGAAAAAAAAGGGAGCCAAAAATGAACTCTTAATCTTGAAAACTAAGATCGCTGTGATTTTTTGAAAAAAATATTTTTTCCGTTTCTACACTCACTCCAAGACCCCCCAGCATACGGGAGACAATTTTTGTTATACCCCTTCGGCGTAAGAGGGTTAAATATTATAAGTAATGTATTTGGTTATAATATACTACCCAGAAAATATTGCCTGTTAGTAAACAACAAGACTCAAAGTCAAGCACAACTGGGAACTACGAATTATGAGCATCGTTAGTCAAGCACGACCTGGAATTATGAATGATGAGCAGAACTGCAAAAACACACGTAGCAATTCATTAAATATACATTTATAAATAAAGTAGTAGCAACTCTTAAACCCGGCTTTCTTTAGTAAATTAAGTTCTATTCAGCATCTAAAGACAGTGATCATATCTGTAAAGTGAAATAAGCTGATATTTTAAGATTGTAAACAAAATCAGAATTCAAGTAGCAAATTACTCTGTTCGTATTATAATTCGATAATAAAGACATAATACATACAATATGATTAAATACAGTAAAACAAGCGTTTCATTAAAATGATCATTGTTCTCAATACACAAATATTATATATTCGACTTTTGCTAATGGATATCTGTCAGTGTAACAACACAACCAGGGCAACAGAGTCAGTCTCTCTCTCTCCGGTCTATCCTCTCTCTTCTCCGTCTCGCTCTCTCTCTCTCTCTCCTCTCTCTCTCTCTCTCTCTCTCAATTAAGGGTTGGATGAAGCAATTGCAAACCTGTACAGACATAAACCACCAAGTAGAGAAACAGCTGATTTCCAACGTCATTTGTCATCACTATAAAAAAAAAAAATTAAATAATGGAGCAGGTAAAACTGATGTTCAGAACTGACGAAATCACACTTGACCCTTATACAATCAAGTATTGTGCACATTTTAAACCCAAATGTGTTAACCCTTAAACGCCAACTGGACGTATTTTACGTTGACATTTTTTGTCTCTTCGGTGCCGACTGGACGTATTTTACGTCGACATACAAAAGTTTTTTTTAAAATTCGCAGAAAAATACTTTTAGGCCTACCAGCCGAAAACTCTTGAATCATGCGCCTTGGGGGATGCTGGGAGTTCACGGATCAAGGTGTTGTTTTGTTTACAATCGTTAAGCAGGTGCGCAAGCGCAAATTTCTTTCTTGCCGCACTAAAAAGTATCTGTGACACATCTCGGATATTATTTCGTCACTTTGATATAATTTTTGTACCATTTTAAATTAGCCGTTACATGGAGTATTATATATGAAAATGTGCGCATTCTTATGTAGAATACAACAATAAAATACTCATAATTGTAGCTTTTATCAGTTTTGAGATATTTCTATATAAATAACGATAAGTGCCAAAATTTCAACCTTCGGTCAAATTTGACTCTACCGAAATGGTCGAAAAACGCAATTGTAAGATAACCCTCTTACGCCGAAGCGGTAAAAAAAAAATTGTCTCCCGTGTGCCGGAGGTGTTTCAGAGTGAGCGCGGAAGCGGAAAAACTATTTTTGTCAAAAAATCACAGTGTGCTTAGTTTTCAAATTAAGAGTTCATTTTTGGCTCCTTTTTTTGTCATTGGCTGAAGTTTAGTATGCAACCATCAGAAATGAAAAAAATTATCATTATCATATATAAATAATGTGATATATGATAGCGCAAAAACAAAATTTCATATATAATTGTATTCAAATCGCGCTGTGCGCTAAACGGTTAAAGGTAACAAGTTACTTTTTTTTCATTATAATGTACACTAAATTGCGATCATTTTGGTATATAACCCATTGTAAAACGATAAAAGCAACACAGAGAAAATATTATCACAAAATAATGCATGAATTCGTAACGTGAAGACGTAAACAGATATTTTTTTTTCAAAAATTCACCATAAATCTAAATATTGTCCTAGAGAGTTCCAATTTCTTTCAAAATGAGGACAAATGATTGAATATTACTATACTGTAAGAGTATTAGCTTACAATTGCAGTTTTCGACCATATCTGAAGAGTTAAAATTGACCGAATGTCGAATTTTTTTATATATATATTTTTTATATGCAATTATTTCAAAAATAAGAAAAGCTACAACCTTCAAATATTTTCCATTTTATTCTACATGAAATTGCGCACATTTTCATATATAAAACTCTAAGAAATGCCTAATATGAAACAGAGCAAATATTCCGAGAATGGTATGTACGCATTTTGGAGATTTGTGGCGGAGAATCCGCGCGCTGAGGGAAGGAAAGATTTTTTTTTAAATTCACCATAAATCTAAATATTTTGCTAGAGACTTCAAATTTATTTCAAGATGAAGATAAATGACTGAATATTACTAGACTGTAAGAGTTTATCTTACAATTGCGTTTTTCGACCATTTCGGTAGAGTCAAAGTTGACAGAACGTGGTATTTTTTCTATTTATCGTGATTTATATGCAAATATTTCAAAAATGAGAAGAGCTACAACCTTCAATTATTTTTTGTTGTATTCTACATGAAATTGTGCACATTTTCATATATACAAAATGTAACGGCTAATTTAAAATGGTGCAAACATTACCACAATCGCATGTATGATTTTTTCGGAAGAGTTACCGCGCGGACGTAAAGAAAATGTTATTTTTTTCATAAATTCACCATAAATCGAAATATTGTGCTAGAGACTTCCAATTTGTTGCAAAATGAAGGTAAATGCTTGAATATTACTAGAATATACGCGTTTTAGCTTATAATTGCATTTTTCGACCATTTCGGTACAGTCAAAGTTGACCAAAGGTTGAAATTTTGGCACTTATCGTTATTTATATGAAAATATCTCAAAACTGATAAAAGCTACAACCATGGGTTGTTTTTAGTTGTATTGTGCATGAAATTGCGCACATTTCCATATATAAAACTTTATGTAACGGCTAATTTTAAAATGGTTGAAATTTTGGCAATTATCGTTATTTATCTGAAAATATTTCAAAACTGATAAAAGCTACAATCATGAGTATTTTATTGTTGTATTCTACATAAAAATGCGCACATTTTCATATTAATACTTCATGTAACGGCTAATTTACAATGGTACAAAAATTATGTCAAAGTGACGAAATAATTTCCGAGATGTGTCACAGATACTTTTTAGTGCGGCAAGAAAGAAATTCCCGCTTGCGCGCCTGCGTAACGATGGTAAACAAAACAACACCTTGATCCGTGAACTCCAAGCATCCCCCAAGTATTTTTCCGCGAATTTTAAAAAAAACTTTTGTAAGTCGACATAAAATACGTCCAGTTGGCACACGGGAGACAAAAAATGTCGATGTAAAATACGTCCAGTCGGCGTAAGAGGGTTAAAACTCTTATATTATAGTAATATTCAATCATTTACCTTAATTTTGCCACTAATTGGAAGTCTCTAGCACAATATTTTGATTTATGATGAATTTATGAAAAAACTTTTTCCTTACGTCCGCACGGTAACTCTTCCGAAAAAAATCATACATGCGATTGTGGTAATGTTTGCACCATTTTAAATTAGCCATTACATAAAGTTTTATATATGAAAATGTGCGCAATTTTATGCACAATACAACGAAAAACCACCCATGGTTGTAGCTTTTATCAATTTTGAAATATTTTCATATAAAAAATGATAAGTGACAAATTTTCAACCTTTGGTCAACTTTGACTCTACCGAAATGGTCGAAAAACGCAATTTTAGGCTAAAACGCTTATATTCTAGTAATATTCAAGCATTTACCTTCATTTTGCAAAAAATTGGAAGTCTCTAGCACAATATTTTGATTTATGGTGAATTTATGAAAAAAATAACATTTTCTTTACGTCAGCGCGGTAACTCTTCCGAAAAAATCATACGTGCGATTGTGGTAATGTTTGCACCATTTTAAATTAGTCGTTACATAAAGTTTTATATATGAAAATGTGCGCAATTTCATGTACAATACAACAAAAAATAATTGAAGGTTGTAGCTTTTCTCATTTTTGAAATATTTGCATATAAATCACGATAAATAGAAAAAAAACCACGTTCGGTCAACTTTGACTCTAACGAAATGGTCGAAAAACGCAATTGTAAGCTAAAACTCTTACAGTCTAGTAATATTCAGTCATTTATCTTCATCTTGAAACAAATTCGAAGTCTCTAGCACAATATTTAGATTTATGGTGAATTAAAAAAAAATACTTTCCTTCCCTCCGCGCGCGGATTCTCCGCCACAAATCTCCGAAATGCGTACGTCCCATTCTCGGAATATTTGCTCCATTTTATATTAGGCATTTCATAGTTTCATATATGAAAATGTGCGCAATTTTATGTAGAATAAAACGAAAAATATTTGAAGGTTGTAGCTTTTCTTATTTTTGAAATAATTGCATATAAAATAAATATATATAAAAAATTTTGACATTCGGTCAACTTTAACTCGTCAGATATGGTCGAAAATGATATTGTTATGATACAATAAAGTTTTATGCATACTTACCTGGCAGGTATATATATAGCTTATCCTCTTGTCGCACTGGCAGAATTTCAAAACTCGCGGCAACCGCTAGTACACTGGTAGTTCAGGTGATCGCCACCCCGTTCCCGTGGCGCTGGTGCTCGGAACCATTCCCATTTTCGTCAGATTTTCTCTGAACCCTGTCTCCTGAGGGGAGGAGGGTGGGAATTTAATTATATACACCTGCCAGGTAAGTATGCATAAAACTTTATTGTATCATAACAATATCATTTTTATGCATGACACTTACCTGGCAGGTATATATACAGCTGATTGACACATTTGGAGGTGGGTCAAAGACAGCAACATTGTCATAATTTAAAAATTAAATAATTTTTAAAATTACTATTAGGTTCCTTTCCTGCTAAGGTAGCTGACTTCGTAGGTCCTGCCTCTTAGCCTGCTAAACCTTAGTAGCTCTCAACTAGGATGTGACCTGTTTGTTGAGGATGTGACCTGTTTGTTGAGAAAGCTAATAACAAGGGTCTGACAACTGGACATGACCAATTTGCTGACAGGAAACCCTGGCCCTCATTTACCACGGGCATTCATGCTAGGAAAGTTAGTCACCTGAACCACACACAATCACTATAAAAAACAACTACTTCTTAAACTGAGCAGGCAATAACCTTCTCAGACAACCATAAAACACTATAACCTAATTAAAATAATAGCCTAGCATGTTAGTAGGTTATGGGGTGGAAACTCCTTTGCCCAGTACTTTACCTGAGGATACGTACGGGCCCAGCGTTTGACAATTATCAAATGTTGTCTTAACGTCTCTGAGGTAATACGAGGCAAAGACTGAATTTGTCCTCCAAAATGTAGAGTCTATAATCTCCTTGAGGGCTAAGTTTTTTCTGAACGCCAAGGACGTAGCTACGGCTCTCACTTCGTGAGCTTTAACCTTAAGCAAACCGAAGCTTTATTCTTGGCAAAACAAATGTGCTTCCTTAATGACTTCTCTTACGAAAAAAACCATAGCATTTTTAGACATGGGTCTGGTAGGGTCTTTCACAGAACACCAGAGAGAACCTGAGGTCCCTCTAATGCTTTTTGTCCTTTCCACATAGTAACGTAAGGCTCTTACTGGGCAAAGAACCCTTTCCTGTTCTTGACCTACTAGATCGGCCAGTCCTGTAATCTCAAATGACCTTGGCCACGGATGTGAAGGATTCTCATTCTTGGCTAAGAAATCTTCCTGGAACGAACAAACTACTTTGTTGTGCTTCCAGCCTACTTGTTTGTTAATAGCTTGACGCTCACTAATCCTTTTAGCTGTAGCTAAGGCTACCAAGAATATAGTCTTTTTCGATACCTCTCTCAAAGAAGCACTGTCCATAGGTTCAAACCTATCCGTTCCTAAGAACTTGAGTACGACATCAAGATTCCAAGAAGGCGCTCTGCAATGTCGATCCTTCTTAGTATTAAAAGATCTGAGAAGATCTCTAAGATCTGCGTCATTGGACAGATCTAATCCTCTGTGCCTAAACACTGAAGATAACATACATTTGTATCCCTTAATGATTTGATTTGCCAAACCCACTTCCTTCTTCAGATACAGAAGGAAATCTGCAATTTGGGTCACAGAGGTACTGGATGAAGAAACCTTCCGATTCTTGCACCATTTACGAAAGTTCTCCCACTTCGACTGGTACACTTTGATAGTTGAAGCTCTTCGTGCTCTAGCAACTGCCTTCGCTGCTTCTCTAGAAAAACCCCTCGCTCTGACAAGTCTTTCGATAGTCTGAACGCAGTCAGACCCAGAGCGAGGGTGTTCTTGTGGAACCTGTCGAAGTGGGGTTGTTTGAGAAGATCTACTCTTGTGGGTAGTCTTCTCGGAGAATCCACTGTCCATTCCAGTACCTCTGTGAACCACGTTTGGGCCGGCCAGTATGGAGCTATGAGTGTAAGCCTTGTTCCTTGACTTTCCCTGAATTTCTTCATTACCCTTCCTGAAATCTTGAACGGTGGAAAGGCGTACGCGTCTAGCCCCGTCCAGTCTAGTAGGAAGGCATCTACTGCGACTGCAATAGGGTCCGGGACTGGAGAACAGTAGTTTGGTAACCTCTTCGTCACTGCGGTAGCGAAAAGATCCACCACTGGGCTGCCCCAAAGATTCCACAGCTTCTGGCATACTTCCTGATGCAAGATCCACTCCGTCGAAAGAACTAGTCCCTCCCTGCTCAACAGGTCCGCTCTGACATTCTTCTCCCCTTGAATGAACCTGGTGAGCAGGGTGACGTTCTCGCTCTCTGCCCACAGAAGAATCTCCTTCGCCAAATTGCAAAGAGCAAACGAGTGGGTCCCTCCTTGTTTGCGTACATATGCCAGAGCTGTGGTATTGTCCGCGTTGATCTGCACCACTTTGCCGCCGATCTACGATCTGAACGCTTTCAGAGCCAAGAAAATCGCCATCAATTCCTTCCTGTTTATGTGCCAAGCTTTTTGCTCCTTGTTCCAAATGCCTGACTCCTCTCGAGGGCCCAGCGTCACTCCCCAGCCTGCGTCTGACGCGTCGGAAAATAATATCAGGTCTGGGTTCTTCTGCTGGAGTGACGTACCCTCTGCTAACCTTCCCGGGGTTAGCCACCACTTCAATTCCTCCTTTATCTTTAAAGGAATTGGAAACAGGAAGGAATCTGGTTGCGATCTTCTTGGCCAGACTTTGTTCAGGAAGAACTGTAAGGGCCTCATGTGAAGTCTTCCTAGAGAAACAAACCACTCTAGTGAAGAGAGTGTCCCCAGTAAGCTCATCCACTCTCTCGCCGAGCATTGGTCTTTCTCTAGGAATTCTTGCACCTTCCGAAGGCACAAGGTCAGCCTTTCGGGGGACGGAAAAGCCCGAAAAGTCACTGAGGATATCAGAATCCCCAAATAAACTAGCTCCTGTGTGGGGATCAGATGTGACTTTTTCAGGTTCACCATCAGACCCAACTGCCTTGTTAATTCCAATGTAATCTCCGTGTCCTCCAGACACTGTTGCCTTGATTGGGCTCTTATGAGCCAGTCGTCCAAGTAGAGGGAGACTCTGACACCTAACAGATGAAGCCACTTCGCCACGTTCGCCATCATCCTTGTAAACACCTGAGGGGCTGTGCAAAGCCCGAAGCAAAGGGCTCTGAATTGATATATCTTGTCCTGGATCACGAATCTTAAATATTTTCTGGACCTTGGATGAATCGTAATATGAAAATACGCATCCTGAAGGTCCAGCGTCACCATCCAGTCCCCTGGACGTACCGCTGATAGTACTGAATCGTTCGTCTCCATCGTAAACTTGGTCTTTTCTACGAACAAGTTTAGATGACTTACGTCCAATACTGGCCTCCAACCTCCTGAAGACTTTGGTACCAGAAAAAGTCTGTTGTAAAATCCTGGGGACTCGTGATCCAAAACAGGTTCTATTGCTCCTTTCTCTAACATGCTGACAACTTAATGCCAAAGAGCCTCTCACTTCTCTAAATCGATGTAATGAGCCCCTAGGGCTCTCGGGGTTGTAGCGAGAGGTGGCTTCTTTAAGAAGGGTATCTTGTAACCTTCCTTCGCTACACTTACGGACCAAAGATCCGCTCCCCTGCTTTGCCAGACTTCCCAGAAGTCTAAAAGTCTGGCCCCAACACACATCTGGAGGACTTCGAACTCATTGCTTGGTTGAGGTTTTCGAACCTCTCTTGGCAGGAACTCTTTTACCTCTAAAGGCTGGTCGGGAAAAGGTCTTACCCCGAAAGGGCTGCTGTGTTGTCCTTGATTCCTTCGGTGTCTTCTTTACCACCTTTGTCGGCACATACTTCCTCACTGAAGAAGTCAGCAGGTCCTGGGTAGCCTTCTGAGTAAGGGAAAGCGCGATATCCTTAATAATTTCCGATGGGAAAAGTTGTCCTGAAAGTGGGGAGAACATCAACTCCGACTTTTGCGCGTTCGAGACTCCCTTAGCAGCGAACGAGCACAATAGAGACCTTTTCTTCAGCATACCTGTCGTAAAAAGTGAAGAAAGTTCATTAGCTCCATCCCTCAAGGCTTTGTCCATACAGGACATAATGCTTCTGGGTAAATCCAAATCCGAAGGTTCTTCCATCTCTAGAGTACGAGCCAAAGCCCCCAACGACCAATCGAGGAAATTAAAAACTTCAAAAGTCCGATAAATACCCTTCGCAAATGATCGAACTCTGATGAGGTCCACCACACCTTGGCTGCGTGTAGGGCATGCCTACGGGAGCTGTCCACGATATTAGAAAAGTCCCCCTGGGAGGAGGCAGGAACTCCCAGGCCAAGACTTTCCCCCGTAGCGTACCACACACCAGACTTCGAAGCCAACTTGGCCGGAGGGAAAGCGAATGAAGTCTTCCCCGCTTCTCTCTTCTCCTTCAACCATTCATTGATGCGTTGAAGGGCTTTCTTAGCTGTGATCGACAGCGTCATTTTCAAGAAAGAAGATTTCTTGGGTGCTTTAGTCTTCGAGAATTGAGACAGAGGAGATAACGGAGCTGATGGTTGAAAATCTCCTTCAAACAACGAAAGGAGGCACTCAGTTAGCTTCTTGTAATCCGAGAAAGGAGCTTCCACATTCTTGTCCTCTTCCGAAAAAACTAAGTCTTCCTCCTGAGAAGAAATATCCTGGAATTCCAGATCTTGATGAAAATCCAATGAGGGATCCCTTTCCAAAGCTTGCCTGGACAGCGAATGAGAAACTGCCTCCTTACAAAACCCTTCCCCATCTTGTTGGGAAGAAGACGGTTCAGGGTGCTGCCGCCTGCGTCCTGCGTCCACTGCAACAGCTGCTTCCACCATGCGTCAATCACTCTTCCTCTTGCGTCCTGCGGTGTCGGAGAAACGTCCCTCCTATAGGACACACTGCGTCCTGGATTACGAGATAATGCCGCCTGAGAAAGGGGAGGCAACGGCTTGATCTGCGTCCTCTCGGAGGACTTAACTGGAAGAGAAGCGTCCTTACGTCTAGCCGAAGGTTGTTCGGGCCTTTCCCAGGATTTAACAAGGACTGCTAATCTCTCCTGCATATCTCGCAAAACTTCCTTAGTCTCCGCTTCCTGACGAGACTCATGAGGAGGAGGAGAACAAGGACGCACTGGGCTGATACGAAGAGGCGAGCGATCCTGACGTCTACGAAGCGGAGGTTCTCTATTAGGAGAATAACCGCCCATCGCACGGTTAGCCACATCTAAAGGACGAGAAACCCTCTTCCTTTTGATAGGGATTACGTCCTCATCTTCCGACGAAAAAATCTCAGGGCTACTCCAACCCTCTTGCTCGTAAACCCTTTCATCCTGGGACGAGGTCAGCATGTACGATCTCTTGAGAGGACGCGATTCTTCCAAAAAGCGTCTATTCCTTCCTGAAGCAGAACTATCAGAAGAATAAAAGCACTTCCCAGTAACGCCTTTTCTCTGGCGTACTGCTGCAGCCTGGGACACAACAACAGGACTGCCTGAAGGGACGACTGATCGTGAGTTAACCCCTCTCGCCTCCCTTCGACTGTCGACATGCCTTCTCCCTTGGGTCTGGGAGCTTGACAGAGGTCTAGGTCTAGGAGCACGAGAGGGACGATCAGGTGCCCCCTCCACAACACTGTCACCAACATTAAACAATTCCAATTTATCCGTTAATCGCTTTATCTGATCACCCATGGAAGCAAGGGCAGCGAACACTTTCACAATCTGCGGATCAGTAGTGTCCTCAGATACAGCAACGGGCGCAGGAGAAACCTGAGGGGAAGGTGCTACTAAATCTACATGTGAATGAGCTGGAGAAGACACAGACATAGATTCATTCAAAGGTTTACCCAAAGATCCAGATCTCTCACTTCTAGACACTGATCTTCTCACCCGATCTTTTTCCAGTCTTTCCACATACTTAACAAGAGCCTTCCACTCTTTCTCAGTCAGACTCTCACATTCATTGCACCTATTCTCCCACGTACATACAAACTCTCGACACTCTTACATACAGTATGGGGATCTACCGATGATTTCGGCAGTCTCACTTTACACCCTTCTTTCACACAAACTCTAAACATACTACCTGAATCAGATATACTAACGAAAAATCAATTGCGATTGCCAAGCTAACTTTCCAAATACGATACCAATATCCAAACATCGAAAAGTCAGTCAACGAGCAGGGAATTCTATCAGAGAACCTTCAACGATGTTGCCGGTTTAGCTGGCAGAGAAAATCTGACAAAAATGGGAATGGTTCCGAGCACCAGCGCCACGGGAACGGGGTGGCGATCACCTGAACTACCAGTGTACTAGCGGTTGCCGCGAGTTTTGAAATTCTGCTAGTGCGACAAGAGGATAAGCTATATATATACCTGCCAGGTAAGTGTCATGCATAAAAACTGCATTTGTAAGCTAATATTCTTACAGTATAGTAATATTCAATCATTTGTCTTCATTTTGACAGAAATTGGAAGTCTCTAGGACATTATTTAGATTTATGGTGAATTTTTGAAAAAAATATTTGTTTATGTCCGCGCGTTACGAATTCATGCATTATTTTGTGATAATATTTTCTCTGTGTTACTTTTATTGTTTTACAATGTGTTATATACCAAAATGATTGCAATTTAGTGTAAATTACAACGAAAAAAAAAGTAACTTGTTACCTTTAACCGTTTTGCGCACAGCGCGATTTGAATACAATTATATATGAAATTTTGTTTTTGCGCTATCATATATCACATTATTTATATATGATAATGATAATTTTTTTCATTTCTGATGGTTGCATACTAAACTTCAGCCAATGACAAAAAAAGGAGCCAAAAATGAACTCTTAATCTTGAAAACTAAGCGCGCTGTGATTTTTTAAAAAAATATTTTTTCCGCTTCCGCTCTCACTCTGAAACACCTTCGGCACACGGGAGACATTTTTTTTTTACCGCTTCGGCGTTTAAGGGTTAATTTACAAGAAAAGGTATCTTTAAGTTTCACATATTCTACCAGCCAAGTGTAATGGCAATGTAGATATCGATAGTACTCAATCAGCTGAGATTTTGAGAATGCAAACAATATTGAATGCAAATGACGTAAGATGACAATGCTTATATTCTGTAATATATGTTTAATTATCTCAAATTATCATTTTCTCCAGATAATATTTCTTTAGGCCTATAGAGCTTCTTCGTTTTTAGAATTATGGATAGAGATCGTACACCTGTAACAAAGTGGGAACTCGCTCATCATAACGTCTTATTATGGTAATTAGCCAGTGTAATTGCTGTAATTACAGTTGTTTTGTTTACAGTATCAAAAGTTGAATAACTACTGACACAACTATCGACACTTCAAGGGTTAGCCTATCATTAAAAATCTCGGCAGGATTTTAAGGTTGTCACACGAATGCCTCTTTCATAATATATATTTTCAATAATCATCTAAAGTTCAGTTTTGGTTCTTACTGTTTTTATCACCAAATGGACATGGGAACAACACCATCTAGCGGTGACTGACCGAGCCATTTTTGTTTACAAAAATCATGGATCGGATTCCAGATTTTTGTTTGAGCTCAGATGCAAAATTTACTCAAAATTTTGTGTTGAAATCCGATTACTTCGAGTTCTAGTACAATCAAGGACCAAGTAGCTACTGTACGGCTGTTAAAACTAACTTACAACCATAAAGAGCTCAAGTTAACATAGATTTCTTACAGAATCTATTACAAATATGGAAACTGTATGAGGAACTACAGTGGTGTCCCTCATTAATTATTTAATACTGACTGGCTTCTAATAACAACTTGCTTTATATCGATACAGGGCTGCCATTATGCAGTACCCTCAGTTCAAGTGTTCTATATCATATTACAGTAGTAACTTGAGTTACGAAATTAATCCGTTCCGAGGCGCCGTTCGTATCATGAGGTTTTCGTATCTTGGAACACATTTTACATGTAAAATGGCTAATCCGTTCCAAGTCCTACAAAAACACCCCAGTAAATTATATTTCCAGGCCTAAAACACATGTTCTAGGGTTACGACACAGATCCGATGGAAGAAATATGACTCCAAAAAGGCAAAATACTGTACATACTTGAGTAATATTCAACTGCATGTAATGTTCAACCCCATTTTTACTGCATATATTAGGACTTTAGCATATGTCCCTTAGCAATAAGCCTAGCTTATGTTAGCGGTTGCTACTGTAGCCTAGTCTATGATTCTGACATCTAAACCTAAGAAGCTAAAAGCTTAGAATGTGCCAATAAAATGTACAAATAATCAGTATGTACTCATTTCAAATAATTATTAATTAATCATTAACTAAAATACACAAAGAAACAAAAAAAACCTTCCAATCGATTGTTTACATTCAGCTCTTACGAGTACCGAACGAACGCCAAGCAATCACTTTTCCTAGGACACAGTAAGCCATAAATTTTCATTAGTATCTCTCTTCAACTAATGAAACTACCAAACAGTATAATAACCATTCATTTCTATTCTTTATTCTATCTTTACCTAATGGAGATACCGAGTTACTGACAGCTATAATGAAACATATACGTAACGTAATATTAAAACAGAAGAAGAATTCTAAAAATACGTATTTGTTGGTTTCCATGATAGCAGTCTGATTTATTTTATATTTTATGATATCTAATTCACAATTTTTTTTTATTAAATGTATTGCATGTACTCATTTCAAATAATTAGTAAGTAACCATTAACTATAATAAAAAAAAAATAAAAAAAAGCTTCCAAACTTCTGTTTACATCCAGCACTTACGAGTATCCAACGATCGCCAAGCAATCACTTTTCCTAGTACACAGTAAGCCATAAATTTTCATTATCTCTCTTCAACTACTGAAACTACCAAACAGTATAATAACCATTCATTTCTATTCTTTATTCTATCTTTACCTAATGTTTTTTTTTTTATTAAATGTATTGCATGAATAAGTTTTTAAATTTACAGTATCCTTTTACCAATAGAATACCTTTTACCAATAGGAGAGCAGGATCTTATGGGGTGACTAGCATCAGGAACCAATGGGAGAGCGGGAGGATGGTGGCGAGTTTACTCAGTTGGCGACGAGGGAGTTTTAAAATTGTTCTCGGTGGTCCAGGTGAATCTCGGGACTTTACAGCAACAACCTTTCGTATCTTGAAAACTTTTCGTAAGTAAAATTTGTCGTATTTGCTTTCGTATCTCGAGTTTTTCGTAGGTTGAGCCTTTCGTATGTCGAGGTACCACTGTACTAGGGTCATTTTGTGCCAGTGGGTATGGCTCATACCAACTGCATGCAAGTTTTAATAATGAAACTGCTCATTTTAGGCTGTCCCGGTGATTCCTAGGTTCAGTAGAACTAAGGAAAGGGGAAATTATATATTTCCGGCAAAACTCCGGCAGCAGATATGTAACCCTTTTTTCTAAGACCAAGATTTATGTTTGGGTCAAAACCCAGTAACATCAGTCCCCAGTACCTCCCAGTGGCAAAAAGCCCAGTAACATCAGTCCCCACACCTCCCAGGTTAAACCTGCGGAGGAAATATGTAGAGAGATTTTTACACGGGAGAAATTTTTACAATGGAATATGAAGGAGGCATTGCCACTGAAATGACCTTGCTGAATCCAGATGGATCAGGGACATACATTTCAGGTAGCCATGGGAGAAGCCTTATAAATGGAATTTTATCCCCATTTATTTCTATCAATGCTGAATAGGATCTTTTCCCTCAAAAGGGATTCTAGGATCACCTGACCCCAACCGATATTACTATATTTCTATAGGGTATTGTAACTTACTCAGGACTTCTGCCCCTTTAGTAACAGGCAGTTAAAGTTCAGTCAAAATGTGCAAGCTTCCCCAAATGGGATACACAGCTTGCGGCACTTGATCAATTCAATGAGGAAATTAGGATCCTTCCCCCAAAAGGGATACAAAGATCCACCGGTACCCAATGGGAATGCCAACAGTTTCAGAGGGTTATGATAATTTACCCAGGACCTCTGCCCCTGGTGAACAGGCAGTTACAGCTTAGCTGTAGATGCTCAGTCAGGTTACCCAAGCTCGCCCAGAAGGGATAACACTATGCAGTATTTGATCAATTCCCTAAGGAAATTATGAATAACATCTGAAAATGTCATTGCCACAGAACAGCAATGTATGAGCGACCTGATGCATGATTCCGAAAAGGAATTTAAGTTAGTCCAGGACACTCCAAAGTGTAAAAGTACTGTATCCTGCAACCCAAATGTGAGAGGGGATGCAATTGTTTCTTAAATAAGGTCTAGTGTTGGAATTATGACTAGAAACCACTATTGGTTAGTTCTGATTATAAAACTTCATACCAAAACATGACAGGGGCTCAAATACTCATCCCTGATGATACTTATGATCCTTGGTTAGACTCAACAGTGCCCATTGTCTCTCTCTATAGAAAAGATCTCATTAATGAGAGAAAAACTATGATCAAAGCTGTACATGTGAAAGATCACTAGCAGAAACGGTCTTCTTACCTGTGTCTATAACATTAAAAGCTATAGAAGACCCCCTTTATTGGGACCAAAGTTGCTAACCAAAGAGTTCCAGCCTTCTGTCCCTTCATTTTCAAAATTTTTAATCTTGTAAAGACAGATTTTCAGAATTTTGTAGTGATTAAAAGACTAGAGATAATGGCAGAATTAAAACAATTGCCTTGGTCATCCTAGTTTTGGAAAACTCCACCAAGTAATGGGCAACACTAGAGTTTCCTTCTGAAGGGGAAAAGCCTCCTTTATTTATAGCTACACAGCAATTTAGGACCCGTCAGAGGTGACAGCCTCAGCAGAATTTTGAACTAGGATCCACATCTTTAGTATTGTAACCTCTACCACCTTGCTGGAAGTTGCCATCAAAAGTCTTCCAAAATGTTCCAGAACAATTGTTGCTGTTGTGATTAAAAGTCTCATGAGAACCCTGTGGCAAGCATCATATGAATTGCAAGAGTGGCGCATAAAAGTGCAAATGAAAACATTGGAGGAATTCAACAAGTCACTTCCCGATGTAACTTCATTATTACATCATAAACCTTCCTGTAAAGACATGTTGAGGAGTTTGTTGTGGTTAAAAACTGAACGAGAAAGCCCGCAAACAGCATTGTATGAGAGTACTCTCTTTTGCGAAAAAGGGGAATTTAGGAAACTAAAATCCAAAACGTTCCCCTTACCCAAACCAAAAAGGCTTGCTTGAAGGGGTAAGCCTTCAGTCACACCAAAAAGGTTTTACCCTCAAAGAACAGTTTTGTGTTTGGATGGAATAATTCTTCACAATAGGACAACAACAAGAGTAAGAAATTTTTTTTACTAAGTCCAAAGACCCTCTTATAGGAAGTAGAAAAGCAACAAATTAAATACCTATCAAGAGCAGAGGTAGAGGAAGAGTGGATATCAACAGGAATGGTATGGCGGGGGGTTGACTTAACCCTGGATAGGTTTCGCTATTTTGGTATCCCGATAAAGGTGCATGGAGTCGAGCTCGACCTGAGCGCCCAGAAAAATTTTTGAGAATTCAAAAACTGTAGCTATGCTGTACATTTTAATTTCGAAAATCAATTTCACCATTGCCGAACACTACTGAAAAAAGAAATCATACCAATCTACAAAATAAATATTTATTACAAATATATTAAAAAAAATAAGTATAGCGTTTGCCCCGTATTCGCAGGGGATGGGTACCAGGCATCCCCATGAATAGCTCAATCCTGCAAATAGTTAGTACTCCCCTCTAAAATGTCTATATCTGCCCATCTTCAAAGTTCAAATACCAAACGTATACTTAATGTATCATCCTACATCAAATATACCATTGAATTGGTATTATTAATATCATTTCAAAGTCATCTGAAACATTTTACCTTTAGAAATATATAAACAGCCAAGAACAGAGAGAGAGAGAGAGAGAGAGAGAGAGAGAGAGAGAGAGAGAGAGAGAGAGAGAGAGAGAGAGAATAACTCCTTACAATATCAAAAGATTGAAATGAACTTCTATAGGCAACACTTCTCCTCCCATAAATACATATACTTTTCAGAGAAGAGGGAAAGAGAGGACTGAACAATTATCTATTTGTCTGTCAGTCAATTCTTTTGCTGAGAGAGAGAGAGAGAGAGAGAGAGAGAGAGAGAGAGAGAGAGAGAGAGAGAGAGAGAGAGAGAGAGAGAGAGAGAGAGAGAGAGAGAGAGCTATCCTTACAGTATTTAAAAGTGTGAAATTGAAAGATTATTGTATTTAATATACTCATACATAAAATTTGTAATTAGTTATAGTATTATTATTATTACACATATTATAGTATTATTATTGGGAAATATTAATAATAAACTTATTACATACATGTACCTTAAAAATGATCTCATCTCATGATGAGAACTGCAAAAAAATGCAAAAACTGAGAAATTGGACCAAATGGCAATATAAGGTATCTCAGCCAAAACCAATGGCATGCATACTGTACACACACCATCCACCCACAGTTTCCAACAATACAAAACTATACCAGTGTCAACAGTGTTAGACAGGAAATCACTTAATAACTATGCCTTCTACCCCCCCCCCCCCCCCCCCCACATGTTCAACCTGAGCAATTCCTTACAAAAGGGGGAAGAATAAAGGCAAGGCAAACGCAGGTTCTGACATGATTGTAGTGTGTGGACTGCTTGCCTCTTGCAGGTCGACCACACCCAGATTCAAGATAGACAATGATTTATGGGAAAAAATGATATTGTTAAGATACAATAAAGTTTTGTACATACTTACCTGGCAGATATATACTTAGCTATAGACTCCGTCGTCCCCGACAGAAATTCGAATTTCGCGGCACACGCTGCAGGTAGGTCAGGTGATCTACCGCCCCTGCCGCTGGGTGGCAGGAATAGGAACGATTACCGTTCTAGAACCAGATTTTCTCTTCCACCTGTCTCCTGAGGGGAGGTTGGGTGGGCCATCAATCGTATATATCTGCCAGGTAAGTATGTACAAAACTTTATTGTATCTTAACAATATCATTTTTGTACATGGAACTTACCCAGCAGATATATACTTAGCTGATTGACACCCTTGGTGGTGGGAAAGAGACAACTATTTACTGAATAGACAGGTAAACAACATACGTTGTAGGTAATAAATAAATAAAACCTTGGTTCCTACTAGATCAGGCGGAAGCCTCCATGGCTAATGCCTAGGAATCTGCTTCGCCTCAAGAGCCTCAGCGAGGATGTGACCTATGGCTAAGAGTTCTTGTGGGTCTGTCGATGGGGTCTTATCCATTTACTCGACAGAGCCTCTTACATGATAATATGCCTATGCCTAGTGGCATAATTAAGGAGCACAACACCGATCCCGATCACCTGATCCTAACACGAGGGTTAGTGCTTAAGTTGAAAAGAGTTATCTACAAACTCCTTTCAAACAACCCAAAGAAAAAACACGACGTTAAATAAAATTTAACTCACTAGTTAAGGATCAGTATCTGCTCCCTATCCAGCAATGTATCCGCAGACACGTATCAACCAAGAGAGAAGGATCCCTCGAAGGTTATCTTGACATCCTTCGGATAATGGGAAGTCAACACAGAGTTGCATCTCCCGTATGTGACAGCTAATATGTCCTTATGACATATTGTTAGGGAAGAACAAGAATTCGGAAAAGCTCGCACTTCATGCGCTTTTAATTCTCAGCTGTTTGAAGGAATCATCAATGCACTTATCAAGTGCTTAGGAGATCACAATGTCTCAAAGAAGGCCAGGGCGTTCTTTGATATAGATCTCTTCTGGGTGAAGCCTGGAGCCTGGCTAGCGCGTGGCAGGCGCCTAGCGCCTGTCTAGCGCCTCGCGCCTGGCTGGAGCCTTGCGCCTGAATGGCGCCTAGAGCCTGGCTGGGAGCCTCGCGCCTAGATGGCGCCTTGCGCCTGGCTGGCGCCTCGCGCCTGGCTGGTGCCTGATTGGCTCCTCCTTCCTGGCTAGCGCCTCGCGCCTGGCTGGAGCCTTGCGTCTGGCTGGTGCCTTGCGCCTGGAAGGCACCTGGAGCCTGGCAGAAGACTTCATGATTACTGTCTATGAGTCTGCATGCCTCAAGAGTTTCAGCGAGGTAGGGACCTATGACTGACAAACCCTTCTGGATCATGTCAATGGGGGCTAGCCCGCTTACACGACAGAGCCTTCTCGGATCGTGCCAATGGGGGCTGACCCACTTACATGGCAGAGCTTACCTGTATCATATCAATGGGGACTAGCCCTCTTACATGACAGAGCTTTAGGTTTCTCTTTACTGGAAGGAGCCTTGCGTCTGGATGGATCCTCAATCCTGACTGGAGCCTAGCCTTGAAGGAGCCTGGCACCTGGATGGCGCCTGGCTGGCTTCTAGAGCCTGGCTTCTAGAGCCTGGCTGGCTCCTAGAGCCTGGTTGGCTCCTAGAGCCTGGCTGGCTCCTAGAGCCTGGCTGGCTCCTAGAGCCTGGCTGGCTCCTAGAGCCTGGTTGGCTCCTAGAGCCTGGCTGGCTCCTAGAGCCTGGCTGGCTCCTAGAGCCTGGCTGGCTCCTAGAGCCTGGCTGGCTCCTAGAGCCTGGCTGGCTCCTAGAGCCTGGCTGGCTCCTAGAGCCTGGCTGGCTCCTAGAGCCTGGCTGGCTCCTAGAGCCTGGCTGGCTCCTAGAGCCTGGCTGGCTCCTAGAGCCTGGCTGGCTCCTAGAGCCTGGCTGGCTCCTAGAGCCTGGCTGGCTCCTAGAGCCTGGCTGGCGCCTCGCGCCTGGCTTGGCTCCTCCACACTTGCTGGAGCTTCGAGCTTGGAAGAGTCTCTAGGCTGTCTGACGATGTCCACATCGGACACTCTTATATCTGTCCGATTTGTTCGCCTCTGGCGCATTTGCGCCAGGTTGGAGGCCCGCTCCTTCTCAGTATCCGACCATGACAGAGTTCCTTGGAACTGTCCGCCTCTGGCGTTTTTCGCCTGTATTGGCATTTGGCGCTTGGCTGGCGCTACATTGTCCGAGAGTCCTGAACAACCACATAGTTTATCAGGAGACTGGAGAAGGGTGGAAGAAATTCTTCCCCTTTGAGCTTTTGGCCCCTGGCAAGGGGAGGTGATTTTAGTCAGCTACACCCAGTAGACGACAGGATATCTAACAACACGAGAGAGAAGAGTCTTCCTCCGAGGAGGATCCTTCGTGAACACTTCTTTTGCTAACGAGATCTCTTCTTACATGTTGATGAGGTTCCTCGTTGCAGAATCTTCCCTATCCTTGCCCGAAGGAAGGGAAGGAGTCTGGAAGTCGAAGGAGACTCTGAGCTGAAATTGGGCGGAACCCTGATTTCTAGCTCTTATTGTATCCTTCTGAATACCTTCTGGGAAGCATTTTGAGCCCTCATCGCACCCCAAAGACTCTGTAGGCAAACGTTTAAACCATCTCTTCTTCTGTAGATGAAAATGTAAGTACCCTGCCTGGGCAACTAAACTTCTCTCTGAAAGCGTTGCGTCAGGAATAGAGGGATTTATTTCTTTTGCCAGACATACTATGCTGGCAAGAACCCATTGCCGAGTCTCCATTGAATCTGATGCGAGATTCCAATGCACAAAAAATTCACTTGTCTTCTTGGTCGTTTAGGGCTAAGAGAAACAAAGAATTCCTTCATAAACTTCCTCAAAGAAGTCAGATGAGGAGCAGTTCCATTTTGTCGGAACACGGAATCTGTGGCCACAAAAAAAAATCCCATTCGAAGTACATGATATCCTACTCTTGTCGTATTGGGGTATCGTATAAGATCCGAAGATCTTAATCCTCTGTTATCTCTAATTCCCTTTGTAGAGACAGAGTATGGCCTTTAACTGCGTTCTTTGATAGCAGATATATACATAGGTGATTCTTCCCTCTGAAAGTGAAGAAAAAACCTCGCTATGTGGTTCACAGAGGTATCGGAAGAGGACAGTTTCCTCATTCCCTAACACGATCTGCAGCAATTCTATGTCTTAGCCATGACTATTGTCATTTACCTTGAAAAAACCTCTCATTCATGTCCACTTCTGGTCAGTCTGCACGCGGACAGACTCAGAGTGGAGAGGTTTTATAGGTCTATTTATAATAGATTCTGATAGAATATCCAGATACTCTTGGAAAAGCCTTACGAAACATGCTGTGAGAAGAACGTGACTTCTGTGAATCCAACCTCTCTAAGGCCAAAATGAGGCATACATCCTCTCTTCCTTTGACGCCCAATTATCTTAATATCTGTTAAGAATTTATAACTAGGGAAAAAAGGCTAAAGTTTATTCCCCTTCTTTAAATTTAAAGATGTCTTATATTGCTACCTCTCTTGGTTCGAGGAAAAAGAAGCAGTCTAAAGGAAGCCTGTTCGTCTTCTACCTTACAAAGAGATCTATGAAGAAGACTTTCCGCAGGTTCTCACAACTCTTTTCAATAAATGTTAGACATACGTTAACAGTTATTATCTTCGATCGAGAAGGTTCTCACGGACATGCAAAATCTTGCATCGAACCTCTTAAGGATCGTTACGTTCCGTGTCTGTTCCCAAATAGGTTCTCTTTTGTTAACGCGAACCGGGGCGAAAAAAGAGATTCTCGATGCTCTTTGCGATATGAGAGAGTCGTGGAATTGGCCTAAGTGATTAAAATAAATCATTTCATCATTCCTTGTAAGCGACCCCTTTTCGATTAAATGGGTAACGAAATCAGGAACGAATCTTGCCGTTACCGAGCCTGCTGTCCGAGAGGCTACTGGACTCTTAGGTTAATAACTCGCTAAAACGAGAAAATATCTTGGATGGTGCTTCTGGCACAATTTGCGCCAGGCTGGCGCTTCCTTCTAGTTCTTTTTAGGTTATGTGCCATAACATCTATGCCTTTATGGTACCCGACATCCTTCACATGTTAATTCCGTTCTTAGTGGGAAAAAACTTTTATATACGTAGTATAGTCCATTCAGGGAAACAACTTCTGCCACTAAGAGAATGTTTCCCATCCGACTCACCCAACTTCTCTTGAGCAATATCCGAATTTAAAAAGGTTGTGTGCGTTTCTCGAAAGGATGAGAGAATTATATATATCGCGCGCTGCCGTATTAGAATCCTTTATAATACTGTCACATTGTGGTAAACAGCATTAATCTAGGAAACCTTTGTAAGGATACTAGGAATTCTGTAGTTAACCTCGGTATGTGCATAAGCTTGACCAGACCGTAGTCTTAAAGTGAATTCTCTACTACATTCATCTTCTCACTAAGCATGTACTCTAATAAGCCATGCTTTCGTAAGCATGAGAGCATTATACAATATAGAGTTTCGCTGCGTTAGAATCCTTTAAAAATGTTACCTACGGTAAACAGCATTGAAATGTAATATCTTTCTTATTGAAAGCTTCTTAGCAAAAGGCAGACAATATTTTATTTATGTTTGCTTAACTATCCCCTCAATCCGAGGCTAAAACCACGATTGTAGGGGAGAGACACGGTTATTCATTCCATCCCGCAGGAGAGAGACATGTTACCGCCCACTCATTACCGACACCTACATGATACTGCGTTGGTGTCTAAGCGATAGCAGTCTCGTTAGCCGACTGGCCTTACTCTTCCAGAGTTGCCAGCTACTCCATTTAATAAAGGAATCTTATAACCTTATTATCGAACTTCAGGAAGTTCTTATAATGCATATCTAAGCGAAACAAGACTTCGATAAATCTAGAAGCTAAGTAGGTGTTGTCTTAACAATCCCTTTAAGCGTAGTCCTTCCTAGGAAATTCCTGGAAGGATACTGGTAATTGAGTTGCTCAGCAAAGAAGTAACTACGGTATGTGCTTATGATTTGCCGTATCGTATTCTCATACAGCAGATACTCTACTACCTTCTTTCCCTGCGAGGCAGATAGAGAAAGGATATTCTGGCGCCTGGATCCTTGCACCTAGCGCCTGGAATGTTCCGCGCGCCTGGAATGTTCCGCACGCTAGAAAGGAGACTCGCTCCTGGAACGTTCCGCTTGCGTGGAAGGTCCCGTGCGCCCTGACAGTTCCGAGCGCCTACTAGACCCCTTTTAGAAAGAGCCTCTTGCCCGGAAACGTTCAATGGAAGGATCGTTCTGATTGCCACTCTACTGTAAGGCTCCTTGCTCTAGCCGTCTGTTTTTCTGGCGCAATTTGCGCCAGGCTGGCGCTTCGTCTCTTTGAAGGCGCCTTGCGCCAAGAAAAATTTCTAGAACGCGGCTCGCGTTTGGTTGTAGGAACGCGGCTCGCGCTAGTCTGTTAGCTGGAACGCGCCTCGCTGCTGGCTATAGGAACGTACCTCATGCTAGCTTGCTGGAACGCGGCTTCCTGGCAGCGGCTGGCTCTTGCTCAGTGTTCTCTTAGTTTTCAGAGAACGCGCTAGATCACTCCAAACATACATTCTTCGTCTTTTCGGATGTAAGATGAAGAGACGCACTTTTTTAAGGATGCCTTATCAATGGCTATCCTTGGCAGTCTGGGACGTTCTACAGAACCTGCCGAGGGGACGCCTGACCGGTGGGGGTTCTCCCTAACCTTCCTGCGGCTGTCGACTTTCCTCCTCCACTGGGTCTGGGAGTTTGGAAGAGGTCTAGGCCTGGAAGCGCTACGGAGCCGATCAGACGCACCCTCCACTGCACTGGGAACCACTATATTCACTTCTTACCTTTTAGAGCTCGCCTTTCTAGCTCCATCCATTTATCTTCAAATTTGCACATATGAATTTGTAGATTCTGTGGAGTAAGAAGGTGATGAGGATGCAACAACTACTAGAATTGTCAATACTCTAACTGCTCGTTAGTACGAGAGCTCTTAAAGCTTCTAAAGGAAGCGTATCTAGTTATATGCTTTCTGACTTCCTAAAGTAGGAAGTTAGATCTTATATTTCCTTCATCAAGTTTTAACACTTATACACGTATTAGTGAAAAAAAAAAAATCAATATTTCCCCTATTGCAAAATATAAGTGTCTACCGAAAAATTCGGTAGTTTCACGTAATATATTCTTCGAAATTTCGAAGCCAAATTCATTAAAAAGTTAATAAAAGCGTATGCCAAACCAAAGACCCAGTACTTCCCTGCAAAAGACAGCCCAGAAGGTCGATGGCGATGAGAAAACGAAAATCAAGTCAGGAGGTAGCAACAACGTATGTTGACACTACCGCGACAGAGAAAATCTGGTTCTAGAACGGTAATCGTTCCTATTCCTGCCACCCAGCGGCAGGGGCGGTAGATCACCTGACCTACCTGCAGCGTGTGCCGTGAAATTCGAATTTCTGTCGGGGACGACGGAGTCTATAGCTAAGTATATATCTGCTGGGTAAGTTCCATGTACAAAAACATGTTTTTTGAAACACTCCTCGGGTCGTGCGTGACCTATCGCACCTATCCAGGGTTAATGACACCACAGGCAATTGCAGTCTTTCCTATGGGGACACAGCACTAATTTTAAACGAGCTGGGGTGGAAAGTCTCACCCCTCCCCCTCCTGTGAAGGGGTTCTTCCAAAAACCAGACCCCTCTTTGGAATGTTACATGCAGAGTCCACTAATGGGAGCCATTGAGAAACATGCGGATATTTGTCATCAAGCACGTCTCTCTAGGTGTCCCCAAAAAGGATTCCTCCAAACGAAGAGTGATCCTAGACTTATTAACATTGAACAAGCACACTGTTTGCCATATTTTCTGAATAACTACCACTGCCCTAGTGCATTCAATTGTTCTAAAAGGAAACAAGTTTTAAAATTTCTTATCCCTTTTGAAGACAAATGCCTTGCAGTTACAGCAATCATGGAATGCAAGGCAACATTAATGGAATCATTTACTTATGATTTAATGATCTGACTCTAGTATAGGAGGTGTCACTTCCCTTTTGCAGTCCTGTGCACTACAAAGATCTGCTCTAGAAGGGTTCCAGTTACTTGGTCCCTAAACAAGGTGCTTATACTTAATTAGCCTTGCAATTCAGTGAACCTGACACAAACCACAGGTCTTACTCTTAGAGGGGGACAACTACAAATCATAAGTTACAGCATGTAATATTCTTGATTGCATTAGCATCAGATGCTTGTATTAGCAAACTGAGGTCTTGTAGAAAGGGACAATACATCATGCAAAGAGCTGACAATTAATTTTTATTGTCCTCTGGCCTGTCATTCCTGGCCAAGAATAAGACTCCTTTAAGAAGGAAATCTCCTATTCTAAGTAAACTATAATTAGCAGACAAAACATTATGCCCAGTTCATGCACTTAAGGTTAACCTAGAGGTCATGGCAGACATCCCAAAAGGTCAGTTTTTCCCACACTCCAGCAACACTTGCCACAAGTTTGAACAAATTCAACTACACTGTGTATCGGTAAGTGGTAGAGATATCTTGACCCTTAGGTGCTGCAGTGGCAAACCACAGGTCTTCCCAACAGGCGAGTATGCTATTTATCGCTGGGGAGAGTTTGACATTACTGCAACCATACCCAGCATGCTTAGGTCTAAGTCACCAGAGAACTTCACCCTAAAAAATGTAAGTTTGCACTTGGTTTCTTGTTCTTTGCTACCAAACCTAAAGGTATTTGGAATAAAGAATGGGGCCTTGAAACTAGTGGCTTGACCCTGGACCAAATACTCTTTTGGGTTGTTATGATTAGAATCCAAAAGCTTTTCGTCACCTGTCAATTTCTTTGTAAAGCTCCTTGAGGATGAGACAGCAACTACACAATTCTGGTAGTCACTGTTGATTCCTCAAACACTCCTACTTCCCTGATGAAAAGTCATAGGTTTTGGGTACGGCATCTTCCTACACTGACTAACAGAAAGGAATGGCATCTTGGTCATATGTAAACAATATGACGGAGCGTATGCGCATAACAATTTCTTCTTCTTCTTGCGCATTTGACTTAATACTTAAACTGGGTATTAGCGTTCGCTAAGGATAATAGAAAGTGCCCATTATCCTGAGTCTGTTTATACTGTATTACATGTTATAATGTTTATCATTATGACACAATACCCGACCATAAGACCAGTTAAGAGAATTCTTTGACATTAGTCTGACCACCATGGAACTTCTAGATAGAACATGGAAAGGGTACTCCTTGAGGAATCGACAGTGACTACCAAAAATAGTTTTTTCCTAATTCAAAACCTGTTTTTTCTTGTCATCAAGACTTCAGGCATTACATGTTTATGATATAAGGCTAATTGTGATCAATGACTTTGTCAGGAAACAATACATAATTCTCCCTAGACACTTCAAAAATAAAAATAAGGAGGTTAAGCTGACTCAGGGATGCAAGATAAATAATAAGAGTGATTCTCATATGCAAATAATCTACAATAGTAATCCAAACAGAGTCTGGGAAACTTCAGGAACAAATTTTTAACATTTGACAACACATATGAAGAATGAAGCAAAATGATAGGTCATGCAAGGCTATGTTGACTACCATTTTAAATTTTCATTTTAACACATACTAGTGTCTTTTTCTTTCTTTTCAGCTAAAAATAGGGTTAATTTTATGTAATGGTCTGTGATAAATAAAAAAAATTTGTCAGTGAAATTCTTTATCTAAAATCAATATTTAAATTATTTAAAGTACCACAAACAGAGGACGCTGTACCTTATCATGGCATATTCTCACTCTGTGAGTGCACTGATCACGAGATGTTATATAAATTGAGTAATTCTTATGTAAATGTATCAAACCCAACCTCAAAACTACTTAAAATAAGTGGCAAAAAAAGATACAAAAGGCAAAAAAAATTCATAATAATTAGTTTTTCCTAATTTTTAGTTTTTGACAACATATTATTTTATGTAATCTAATTTTCAAAAAAATCAATAAAATCAACACATACCGTGAATCATAAGAAGGCAATGGTGCACTGAGAGGAGGCATTTCTAACCACACAGAACCACCATCAGATATAAAGTAGAGTTCATTGAAAATTGCACTTTTGAACCAATCAGGAAGACCTCTGAAAATTATAGAAAATGAGAAAAGATTACTTAGAGTAAAAATAATGGGCAGACAAATATACTGAAAAATCAAATATAGTACTAATGAAGAACTTTTGAACACAGTGAATACTACCATAAATTAAAAACAATACTACCTAGCAAATGAATCCACGACAAATCCATACCACTGGTGTAAGCAATGTACAGTAGACCCTTGACTCACGAACGCATTGACCCACGTACAACTCGATCCCCGACCAAAATTATAGGTAAAATTTCACCCTTGACCTACGAACTAACTTTGAGATACGAACAAAAAAAAATGCGGAAAATAAAAATTCTGTTTGGGTCATGAACTAATTTTGAGACATGAACATTTGAAAAATACTGGAAATTTCTGGAAAATAACAATTCACTTTGTTTCACAAACTAATTTTTAGACACAAACATTTGAAAAATGCGCGAAATCGCCCAGCACACGTGAGAGCGTTTGAGTTGCCATGGGAACAGCCATCCTCCAGCCGCCCACGCACGGCGTCACCCACGCATCGCTCTTTGTCTCATCTCATTGTGTACAAGACGTTCGTCAATTCGCTTAGCATTTTTTGCGCTAAAACTTGTGATTTTCTTCATAATGGGCCCTAAGAAAGTGAAGAGTGGTGGTGAAAGTAAGAAAGTGAAGAGTGATGGTGAGAAGAGGGTGCAGAGGAAGATAACCATTGAAATAAAGAAAGAAATTATAGAAAAGTTTGAACGTGGTGTTCGCGTGACCGATATCGCAAGTGAGTACAAGATGGCCAAGTCGACAATTTCGACAATTTTGAAAAACAAGGATGCCATTAAAGAAGCAAATGTTGCGAAGGGAGTGACAGTACTAACCAAGATGAGATCGCAAACCCTCGAAGAGGCAGAAAAAATAATTTTGAAGTGGGTACATGAGAAACAGATGGCAGGTGATAGTGTAAACGAGCCGATCATCTGCGAGAAAGCTCGGCAAGTGTATCAGAGTTTGCTGAAGGAAACTCCTTCTACTAGTGCCACGCCAGATGATTTTAAGGCTAGTAAAGGGTGGTTTGATAACTTCAAGAAAAGAACTGGAATTCACTCTGTAATTAGGCATGGTGAGGCTGCTAGCGCAGACAAGGCTGCTGCTGAGGCATTCGTGACTGAGTTTGCCGAGTTCGTGGAGGCCGAAGGATACGTCGCTCAACAGATTTTCAATTGTGATGAAACGGGCCTCTTCTGGAAGAAGATGCCCAACAGGACATTTATCACCCAAGAAGAGAAGGCGCTCCCAGGCCACAAGCCAATGAAGGATAGGCTTACGCTTTTGTTATGCTCAAACGCAAGTGGCGACTTGAAACTAAAGCCGCTACTTGTCTACCATTCAAATAACCCGCGTGCCTTTAAGCAGCACAACGTAAATAAGGCCAGACTGCCTGTAATGTGGAGGGCCAATACAAAAGCATGGGTGACACGGAACTTGTTTATGGAGTGGATTGATGAAGTGTTTGCGCCGACCGTGAGTCAGTACCTAACAGAGAACAAGCTACCCCTGCGGTGCCTTCTGATCATGGATAATGCCCCGGCACACCCTTCGTACTTGGCTGACTGCAGTGAACATGACTTCATTCAGTTCAAGTTCCTTCCACCCAACACGACCTCTGTTCTCCAGCCCATGGACCAACAAGTCATTAGCAATTTTAAGAAATTATATACGAAGGCGCTCTTCTCCAGATGCTTCCGTGTAACTGAAGAGACAAAATTAACCTTAAAAGAATTTTGGAAGAAGCACTTTAATGTTTTTCACTGCATAACCCTCATTGATAACGCATGGACTGAAGTTACGTACCGCACATTAAATTCTGCGTCGGAAAACGGAAACTTTGGCCCCAGTGCGTAACTGTCCGTGACTTTGAGGGCTTCGATGCAGAGATTGTGCAAGAAATTGTGTCCATGGGCAACAGTATGGGTCTACAAGTCAACGACGAAGATGTGAAGAATTGGTCGCTGAACATTCAGAAGATTTGACTGCGGACGAACTTGTTCAACTCCACAAAGAGCAGCAGGAGCAACTTGCTCGGGAGCAATCAACTGACGAAGAGGAGGCTGGGGAGGAAGTTACAGATGTCAGCAGTGATGTGATAAAAGCCGCATTGGAAAAGTGGAATGATGTCCAGTGCTTCCTTGAATTGTATCATCCGGACAAAATTGTTACGAACAGGATCGTGAATATGCTCAATGAAAATTTAATGAGCCATTTCAGAAAAGTTATGCAAGGAAGGAAAAGGCAACAGACATTGGATAAGTTTGTGATTAAACGTTCACCAAAAAAACCTAGAAGAGTTGAATCTCCGGAACGAGATCTCCCCGACCTGGATGGGGGAGGGTCTCCTTCCGCACAATAACCTCCTCCCCACCCACCACCCTCCTCTTCTCTTGTCCGTCAAGCCAGAAGTCTCGCCAGTCATAGTAAGTGTTCACTTTACAAACGTTTTTATAGTGTTAGTTTACCATTTTAAATTATATTATTAGATATATTAAGGTTTTTTACACTGACTTTTACATTATCTGTGTAAAATAAGGCAAAATATACATAATATATATTGGTTCGTAGGGGTCGAGAACCAATTAATATTATTCCCATTAAACCTTATGGGGAAATTAGCTCCGAGTCACGAACAATTTGGAACACGACCAAGGTCTAGGAACGGATTGTGTTCGTGAGTCAAGGGTCTACTGTACTACTAAGTATGGTATAGATCACTTAAAACGTGCGTTCAAAATATGTTTCACAAATAAAATTAAGATTTTCCTCAAAAATAAGACCCAAATTGGCTCATATTATTTCTAACTTACAATAATGTTAAATACAAGTCATTCCAAAAGATCCATGAAATCACTATGTACACAAGGAATCGTTTCCAAAGACCCAATTTTATAACATATACTGAAGATTTCCTAAGAAATAATTGTCATATTGTACCACCTTATAACTCACCCAAGCTCAGGTGAAAGCTATTAAGAAAGCAGCTTCATACTTGAGAAAATGCATAAAATTCTACTTCTTAAGGTAAAATCTGAAATATTCCCATAAAATATGTCAAACTTGGACCAACTAACAACTTACTCATGACTGGGAATGATCCTGCAAGCCATACTGTACAAAGCCTATTGTGTATGGATAGGTGAGATATGCAACAGAGATTAAAAAGATGAAGTTAGGTCTTCAACAAAGACTGAATATGAATAGGACAAATGGCATTCATGGCAACCAGTGAGCCAGAATTAGGCTGGGAGAAGTGAGCATTGAGAGTGTTCAAATATCTGAGCTTGATAAAAGATGCAGTGGGTGATAACAAAAATGAGATTAACCATCAAATTCAACTTGAACAGAATAGTATTTGGGAAGGTGTATTCTGCAAGGTATAGGTGGTGGAAAGGCATACTATGTTATATGTACCAGATACAGCACCACTGAAGAAAACAACAAAATATGTTAGACATGAAAGAAATGAGGATGCTCAGATGGAAGAGTGGAGTGACAAAGAGATACAATAAGAAATTATTTAATCAAAGGCTCAGCAAAAGTCTGAAGCATCAAAGAAAGCCCAAGAATCAAAATTGTGATGGTTTGAGCCCCTGATGAGGAGGGGAGAAGATTAGCACCATGTTGTAGTAGAGATCTTAGGAATGGAAGTGCTGGGGATACAAAAAAGAGGGAGGCAAAAGAGATAAATAAATTGCATTCAAGATACGAGATACAAAGGATTACGTAAATGGAGGACACAAGACAGAAACACCTGGAAAAAGGCTCATTTAAACAACTTATATGAATTAAGTTGAGGAAAAAGAAGAAAAAGGAAGCATGGCTCATAAAGCATTAATAAAGTTATAGATGACTTAGGTTAGCTACAAGTCCCTACTGCTATAGGAAATAACTCCTGTGAGCAACAGCATAAGCTTAGTGATGCCCCTTTGCAAAAGACTGTCAGGCAAATGGTGTTGGCACCTCTAGTAATACTGGTATTACTAGGAGTGTAAATTGGCACCCCCAAGCATATGTGGAGATAAATATCAGCACAAGCAAAGAAATGTTAACAGCCCATCAGGGAATGAAGAATGACGAGATTCTCCAAGTTAAGTTAAGCCCTTCTACATCCACTTATTAAAACAAGGCAAGGAATTTTCTTTTACTGCCTCAACTTACAACTCTAAGAGCTGCCTCACAGCAATAATCCTATACAAGAAGACTTCATATAGCACATTAGAGGGCTACAGTGCATTAAATATACATATCAAGGCATTGGACATAAAATAACCATGCAGATATAGTGCATGTGGATTACTATAAACATTTGGACTTTCACATAAACTTATTAAACATAAATTACATAACAGAATGACAGAAACAAATGCTATTACAACAGAATAGATCAAATCGCATAGATGACATTAAGCGGATGTCATAACTCTTAATCCTCATTCTAAATAATAATAATAATAATAATAATAATAATAATAATAATAATAATAATAACAATAATAACTTAAGAAGGCATATGAATATAATAAATATAAATAATTGACTACTTGAGGCACTAATACAACAAGAAAAGCCCTCACTAAATACAGCACAGGAAGTGCTATTTCTCCCCATAACTTGAGCAGGCATAAGAACATATAAATTATCGAATACCCGAGGCACTCCTCATACAACAAGAAAACCCCTCACTAAATATGACACAGGAGGCACTCTTCCTCCCCACCAGCTCAAGAAGGCATATGAATAGAAGTATTGTATATAATTGACTTAACTGGAGTGCTCCTCATATAAAAACAAAAGCCTTCACTACATACAATGCAGGAAGTGCTCTTCCTCCCTACCAACTTAAAAAGTCATATGAATGCAAATATAAATAATTGACTTAATTGAAGAGCTCCTCATACAACAACAAAAAAGCCCTCACTAACAATACGACACAGAAAGGGCTCTAACTCCCCACCAACTTAAGAAGGCATATGAATATAAATATAAAAAATAATAATAACAGTAATAAGTAATAATAATAATTATAATAATATACCACAAACATGGCTAATAGAATACCTGAAAATATATGGGGCAGGGTAAAACAACATCAGATTCCTAAAAAAATGCAATGAACAACTGGAATACAGTACAGGCAGTCCCCGGGTTACGACGGTCTTGGCTTACGACGTTCCGAGGTTACAACGCTTTTCAATTATATTCATCAGACATTATTTCCAGGGTTACGACACATGTTCCAGGGTTACGACGCCTACAACACTCATCTGGCAGATGAAATATGACACCAAAAATGAAAAATAATCAATATTTGAAGGTTTTTTGATGAAAAATGCCATAAGACTGCCTGTACTTACAAGCTCTGGGATAAGACTAGCTGAGGTTAACATCTGGAGAGGAACTTTTCAAGGCGACTCACTGTCCCGACGAGTAGCCATAATTCCTATGATAAAAGTACTACTGCAGAAGATGGACGCTGGGTACCATCTCAAGACAGAAGGCAATAGAATTAGCCTTCTGATGTTCACAGATGACATCACCCTGTATGTTAAGAACATCAAGGAAAAATAGATACCCTAATCAAGACTGTGAGGACTGTATCTGGGGACATCAGGATGAAGTCTGGAATAGAAAAATGCTTACTGGTCAGCATATTAAGAGTTAGGTGACAAAGACTGAATGGATAAAGCCACCCAACAGGAATAGCATCAAACACATAGATGAGACAGTATACAAATACCTGGGAAGGATACACATGACAATACACAAAGCACTACACCCAAGAACAGATGCAGACAGACTGCATAACATGAAAGGAAGGAGCGAGAGGTATACTAAGCATGGAGGACTGCATCAACATCAAGCGCAGAGAATTGGAGCAATACCTGAAAATCAGTGCAAACGAGTGGCTAAGAAGCACATGGGAGGGACTGATAAAAGCAGACAAAGAACCAGCAATGTCAAGAGATAAGAAAATGAAAAACACAAAAAAAAGGAATGGCACAGCAAACCAATGCACAGACAATACAATACAGACTAAAGAACTGGCCAGCATCAAAGAATGGCAATGGCTACAACGGAGAAACCTAAAGGAGGGAATAAGTGGAAGGAATGCTAACAGAGGCACAAGATCAAGCCATAAGAACCAGATATGTTCAAAGAACAATAAATGGAAATAACATCTCATCCATATGCAGAAAATGCATTATGAAAGACAAGACCATAAACCACATAGCAAGCGAATGTCCAACACTTGCACAGAACCAGTACAAAAAGAGGTATGATTCAGTTGCAAAAGCCCTCTACTGGAGTCTGTGCAAGAACCAGCTAGCTTGAGGTAATAAATGATACAAACACCAACCTGTAGGAGAGATAGAAAACAATCAGGCAAAGATTCTCTGAGACTATGGTATTATAATAGATAGAGTGATATGTGCCAATAGACCAGACTTGACTCTTACTGATAAATTTAAGAAGAAAGTATCACTCATTGATGTCGTAGTACCATAGGACACCAGAGTAGATGAAAAAGAAATTCATAAAAATTGATGAGAAAGAAATTCACAAAAATTGATTAGCATCCAGACCTGAAAATAGAAATAAGAAGGATGTGGGATATACCAGCGGAAACTGTACCCATAATCATAGAAACACTAGGCCCAATCCCAAGATCCTTGAAAAGGAACCTGGAAAAAATAGATGCTGTAGTAGCTCCAGGACTCATGCAGAAAAACATGCTATTTAAAACAGTGCACATACAGGCAGTCCCCAGTATCGGCAGGCTGGATATATGGTGATCCAGTTTTAGGGCGCTAAAATGCTCCAAGTTCTGTTTATCAGTGCCATAGAGTGCAGATAATAGAGTTATGGCACCATAACATACCTAACAGAGGCCCGATTGACCAGTTATGTTATTGTAGCCATAAATCACTGAGTTTTGGTTAATAGTGGTTTTTGCTTATCAGCACTCCACTGAGAACAGAACTCCTGCCAATAAATAAGGATTGTTTGGTGTGTCTATTAATACATACAGACTATTATATATATATCTAAATCTCTAATATATCTATAATATCTATATATATATACTATATATCTTAGTCATATATAATATATATATATATAATTCTTATTTATTTATATTATCTATATAATATATACTTTATATTATCTATATAGATATTATATTATTATTATTATTATTATATATATATATATAATATATATCATATGCATATATATATATTATAGGTTATATATATATATTATAATAATATAATATATAAATAAATATATATATATATTATCTAATATATATATACTATTATATATAAAAATATAGTATATATATCTATATAATTATATAATATATATTATATCTATAAATAATAAATATTAAATATAAATAATATATATATATAAATATAAATAAATATCAAATATAAATATAGTATAGATATATATATATATTAATGAATATTATTATATATATATATTAATATATATATATATATTTAAAAACAAGTGCAAGAGTAGGGAGGAGTCAATACCATAAGGTGCTGAAAGCACAGACTGAGTGACAATATAATGGGAATAAAGGATTGTCCTTCACCTTCCATTGACTGATGTCTACTGGTTGATAGAACCGCCTACAATTTTCACTATTATATATATATATATATATAATATTTATTTTATTTTGTCTAGTTTATAGTTAAAATACTTATATTTATATATTTATATATATATATATAGAGATATATAGTATATATAGATACATATATAGATATTTATATATATATATATATATATATATAGAATATATATATATATATTATATAAAATATATATATATATATATATATATTAGATATACATAAGATATATATATTATAGTATATATATATATGGATATAAATATATATAATATATATATATATATATATATATATATATATATATTATTCATATACAATATATATATATATATATATATATATATATAGTATAATATATATGTATATATATATATAATACTATATATATATATATATATAACAATATATATATTAATTGTATTATATTATATATATAATATATTATATATATATTAGCATATATATATAGTGAAAATTGAAGGCGGTTCTATCAACCAGTACACATCAGTCAATGGAAGGTGAAGGACAATCCTTTATTCCCTTATATTGCCACTCGGTCTGTGCTTTCAGCACCCTTATGGTATTGACTCCTCCCTACTCTTGCAGTTGTTTTTATATTTGTAAACTTTTTTAAAACTTTTAATATGTATTCCAAGTTTGTGATTTTAACTTTTTTAGCTTGATAATGGGACTTTGTCTTGAAACGTCGCGACAATAAAAGTACATATAATAGGATAAAGGATTGTCCTTCACCCTGCATCGAATGATATATATATATATATATATATATATATATATAATCTATATATATAATATATATATAATATATATATATAATATATTATTAATAATATATAAATAAATATAAAATATATATATTATTATATATATATCAATATATATATATATTATATATAATATATATGTATATATGACTGATCTGTATAGAAAATTCACGTGTGAGACGTAACGGAAAATCTACTTGATGTTTGTGCGTATGTATGATCAGAGAGTAACGACAGATATCGCTGATTCATCGAATGCCCATATGATCGTTGGTGGCGTGGCGTGGGTGATTCAAATGAGTGCCATACATCGAAGACCCTTATTGGTTCCTTTCAATTATAAGAGGCCAATCAGCTTAGACCTGTGACCCAAACAAGTTCAGTTTGAAAAGTTAAGAGCCAGTAGGGAATTAGTGGTCGACGGGTCAGGGCGCATCTCAAAGACAGTGGTCGGCGCGTGTCACCTTAGAGTACCTTCCAACTATATAATAATCATATAATCAGTAGCGTAATATTAGCACAGGGCCCTGTGTAACTATTAAGGAAAAATACACGTGTAATTTTATCTTACGCGTTTCATTGTACTGGTAGAACCCTTGTATGATCGAAAATCAGGTCATATAAATTGGTGTCAGTCGTGGGGTCTTGCCAGTGCATACTAATTAACAGCGTAATTGTGAAGGTGAAATAAACAATGCAAACTCGAAGAAAAGCGGCGCGCGACGGCGGGAGTGCCAGTACTAGCAGCACGAGTGCTAACAATAACAGTGCCGAGAAAAAGGACAATGTGAATGATCCGGCAATGGCAACAATTATCCAACGCGCGGTAGAAGAGTTACACAAATTAACAAAGATATGCAACAAAAATCCCGTCGACCCACCCACATTTCGGCCAATGCGCGTCGTTCACGCAGTGCGATCAGACGGAAAAGTAGAAAAACTGCAGTGCTAGATGGATCCGTGCCTGAGTTTGATAACTTACGCACTGGTGAAGGCTTCCTTTCGATCGAGACCTTTATAAAGTGTGTTGAAAACGCCACAATTGGTTGGACAGATAGAGAAAAGATTGTGCAAGCGAAACAGATCATCGGTGATGCAGCACGACAGATCAGGAGCTGGGACGTCCGTTATTCGGCAGACTGGGGTACTTTTAAACAGCACCTCACTCAGCAGTTTGCCATACATCGAGAGGAAAAGATGGGGCTATTGGAAGGTTATGACCCCAGGTTGCGGGTGGGAGTGTCGATTTCAGCCTTCTACTATCGCGTCTGTGAGGACTATGAGTCCCTCACCCCTAATGAAGATCAGACTGTAGAGGGAAAAGAAAACTTCTGTCGACGCATGCTGAAATGAATTCTTCCCACCTCCGTAGTGGGATTTCTTGTTGACGACAAGAGGCCCTTACACACCTTGCTGCCGAAGGTACAACAACTATTCGACCACAGACGACGCCAGCAAACAAGGATGGGGGCACAGGCCACCTCCCAACCGGGTTGTTGCAACAACGGTTAACGAATCTGACCCAGCGAATCCTCCGCCAGCCTCACCCACCATCCAGGGGGCCGGGTCACGCACCCAGGGGCCTCGAAGAGGCAAGGGGAAAACAGCCGGGAATTACACGGTTGGCCGTTGCTGGGGGTGTGGGAGAGAGGGCCACCTGATTGCCCAGTGCCCCTCTTTCATCGAGCCACGACGTTGTTTTCGATGCAAAGCAACAGACCACCTCGTGAGCGCTTGTTCAAAAAACGACGACGGCCAGCGAAACAACTTCCCCCCGTCCCCCACCAAGGAGAGGGAATGGGAAGGTGGCGTGGAGGAGGAGTTGGGAGGGACCCCCGACTACACCCACGGCCGCCGGGTCCAAAACAACGACCGTGTCCCCGGTAGGACAAGGGACGCCTTGTCGGGGAGGAGGGGGAAGTCAGCCAACCCCTCGAGAAGTAGTGGATAGCCCTCCCCCACCCGTCGCTGCCCATGCCCGGTCGTTCAGAGTGCCAGGAGAAAGGCAAGAGCCTATCCCCCACTCTCAATCCATGAAGGAAGCCGTGGTGCCGATCGTGCAAATATGGGTAGGGGAGTGACAGGGAAGGGCGTTGATCGACACTGGTGCAAGTGTGTCTCTGTTAGAAGAACACCTGGTGACAGGATCGGTGCTGCCGATGAAAGGTTCTTTGGTTTTGAGTACTGCAGGTGGTCATCGGATGGTAACCCAGAGGGCTGTGAAACAACAGGTAACCATCGATGGGCGAGTGGTGATACATACCTTTTATGTAGTGCCAGCATTACAAGTAGAAGGAATTTCAGTTATTTTAGGAATTGATTTTGTGGATAGGAACGAAATAAGAGTGGCTGGCACAGCCGGGAAAGGGATCGAGGTATGTTTAAAGGGACAAAGAATTCCCACAGAGGGGGAGAGACCGAGGTGCCTACGAGTCTCCCTTAAGTCGAAGGGAGCTGGGGGAAAAGTACCCGCTGCCCCAGAGGCAGGAGATGTGGCACCACCCCGGACCCTCTCATCCCTCGCCGTGACACCCTCATGGAGCATACCAGAAGGCACTTTAGTTATGATCAGACCCCATAACAAATGGGACGATTTTATCATTCCGGGTCTGAGTGAGGTAATACAGGGAGAAATTAATGTGCCATTTATGAATGTCAGTGACCAGCGTATCGTACTAGACAGCGAGTCGATATGCGACCTTGAACCTTGTGAAATAGCAGATGCTTCCTACACTCTCGCGACCTTGGGTAGCACGTTTCAAGGTCGCAGTGAGGAACGTCTAAGTAGACTCCTCCGGACAGCTGGTGGGTTCTACCCTGTTACTTATCAGAATATTGTCAAAGAAACTCGTAGAAGGTTATCAAGATGTAATCGCGATTGGCGACGAAACCCCAGGCAGAGTAAATAGTTTTCCTTTTGTTATAGAAACCGGGGGTGGGGCATCCACCCATAAGATCTAAGCCTTATAGAATACCAGTTTGTTATCAGCGGGAAGTGGAGAGCGAGATTAATAATTAAGGGAACAAGGGACAATTAGAGAAAGTGAATCCCCCTGGCCTCGCCATCGTGATAGTTAAAAAGAAGGATGGTTCTCTTTGGCTATGTGTTGATTATAGAAAGTTGAATATTATCACAAAAGACAATGCATTTCCATTGCCCTCTATCGAAGAGTTGTTGATTAAGGTCATGGAGAGTAAATTCTTCACCACCTTAGATTTAAAGTCAGGTTATCATCAAATACCTATAGATGAGAGTAGCAAGGAAAAGACAGCCTTTTATGCTAATGATCATTGTTTGAATATAATACCTCCCTTTTGGGGTTAAAGAATGCTCCTGCTCATTTTTCACGTGTTAATGATGTCCGTATTAGCTCCGCTATTAGACATAGCGTGTTTGTTTATTTAGATGACATAATCATAATAGGGGCTACAGTAGAAGAACACAAAAAGAACATTATTGAAGTTTTAGAAGCTTTAAAGCGACAGGGGATGAAAATTAATCTAACCAATGTAAATTCTTTCAGCAAGAAGTTGAATTTTTGGGGCACATCGTAACATCTGAAGGCCTTAAGCCTTGTGCCGATAAAGTAGCAGCAATTAGAGAATTTCCCAGACCGAAGAATGCAAAGGAAGTAGCCAGTTCTCGGGTGGGGCTCGCGGGCTACTACCGTAAATTCATAAAAGATTTCAGTAAAATAGCGAGACCGCTAGATTCATTGAGAAAGCAGAAAGATTTTCATTGGGAACGGGAGGAAGAATCGCTTTTCAAGAATTAAAGATTTCACTCACTAGTAATGAACTATTAGCTTATCCAAGTTCGATCGAGCATTTATAGTAACCACTGACGCGAGCAGTATAGCTATTGGGGGAGTGATTCTCAAGTTGACGATGTCAGGGGAATGAAAAAGCCTTTGTTTTGCATCACGATCATTGAAAGGAGCGGAGAAGAATTACAGTACCTTCGATAGAGAGGCATTGGCTATTCTATGGATGCTGGAGAGACATCGCTATATTTTTATTGGGGCATAAAGTAAAGATTAACACAGATCATCGCC